>NW_020257632.1:0-112210 GCF_003255815.1 Theropithecus gelada
GAAAAAACTGCTTTAAAGTTCATATGGAACCAAAAAAGAGCCCGCATCTCCAAGACAATCCTAAGTCAAAAGAACAAAGCTGGAGGCATCACGCTACCTGACTTCAAACTATACTACAAGGTTACAGTAACCAAAACAGCATGGTACTGGTACCAAAACAGAGATATAGACCAATGGAACAGAACAGAGTCCTCAGAAATAATACCACACATCTACAGCCATCTGATCTTTGACAAACCTGAGAGAAACAAGAAATGGGGAAAGGATTCCCTATTTAATAAATGGTGCTGGAAAAATTGGCTAGCCATAGGTAGAAAGCTGAAACTGGATCCTTTCCTTACTCCTTATACGAAAATTAATTCAAGATGGATTAGAGACTTAAATGTTAGACCCAATACCATAAAAACCCTAGAGGAAAACCTAGGTAGTACCATTCAGGACATAGGCATGGGCAAAGACTTCATGTCTAAAACACCAAAAGCAACGGCAACAAAAGCCAAAATTGACAAATGGGATCTCATTAAACTAAAGAGCTTCTGCACAGCAAAAGGAACTACCATCAGAGTGAACAGGCAACCTACAGAATGGGAGAAAATTTTTGCAATCTACTCATCTGACAAAGGGCTAATATCCAGAACCTACAAAGAACTCAAACAAATTTACAAGAAAAAAACAAACAACCCCATCAAAAAGTGGGCAAAGGATATGAACAGACATTTCTCAAAAGAAGACATTCATACAGCCAACAGACATATGAAAAAATGCTCATCATCACTGGCCATCAGAGAAATGCAAATCAAAACCACAATGAGATACCATCTCACACCAGTTAGAATGGCAATCATTAAAAAGTCAGGAAACAACAGGTGCTGGAGAGGATGTGGAGAAATAGGAACACTTTTACACTGTTGGTGGGATTGTAAACTAGTTCAACCATTATGGAAAACAGTATGGCAATTCCTCAAGGATCTAGAACTAGATGTACCATATGACCCAGCCATCCCATTACTGGGTATATACCCAAAGGATTATAAATCACGCTGCTATAAAGACACGTGCACACGTATGTTCATTGCGGCACTATTCACAATAGCAAAGACTTGGAATCAACCCAATTGTCCATCAGTGACAGACTGGATTAAGAAAATGTGGCACATATACACCATGGAATACTATGCAGCCATAAAAAAGGATGAGTTTGTGTCCTTTGTAGGGACATGGATGCAGCTGGAAACCATCATTCTTAGCAAACTATCACAAGAACAGAAAACCAAACACCACATGTTCTCACTCATAAGTGGGAACTGAACAATGAGATCACTTGGACTCGGGAAGGGGAACATCACACACCGGGGCCTATCATGGGGAGGGGGGAGGGGGGAGGGATTGCATTGGGGGTTATACCTGATGTAAATGTCGAGTTGATGGGTGCTGACGAGTTGATGGGTGCAGCACAGCAACATGGCACAAGTATACATATGTAACAAACCTGCATGTTATGCACATGTACTCTAGAACTTAAAGTATAATAATAATAAAAAAAAACCACAAAAAGTAATGATAAATTGTTAAAATAATAGATATAGTAGTCATCCTGATTTGATCATTATACAAATGTATATATGTATTGAAACATCACATTGTACCTGATAAATATGTACAATTGTTATTTCAATTATAAATTAAAAGTTAATTAAATAGTAAGAAAAAAAAAGATGGAGAGAAAAAAGAAAAAACAAAAACAAAAAACAAATATCATAGATGCCCATCAGAGCAGGGCCTGAACAACTGGTATCATTGATGTTGGCCCTCTGACACTGAAACTAGGCCTGTCACTCCAGCTGAAGTCTGCTGTTGAAGAACACATCTGAGGCAAGCACAGCAAAGTAGGCTATGCATAAGAGAGATGTGGATAAGAGAGATGTGGAGACAGGATGGAAGGTAATACTCATGGATTTGTTTTGGAACTCATCCTTGTTGTGTCTTATTTTGTCTTTCTTATTCCTCTGTATTCTCCTCTGTACTGTCCTTCTTACCGTCACACTCAGTTTCCAAGTCAGCTCTCAGCCTCCTCCATTCCCTGGATATTGATACGCTTGTTCTCTCCTGGCATCACATCACTTTAACTGATAGCCCGGAATCAGACCAACCTGGCCCCTGGCAATACATCAATCCCCACTGTCACACACATGCATTCCCTTGTAGGTCTTACCTCACAGGGATCTTCATTTGGCCATTCAAGCTCCAAGAGCTCTACTCTCCTTCCCCGTTTGGCCCCAATAGTGTTAGAGTGAACAATAGGTAATAATGTGTTTACAAGGGCTTAGAATCAGAGACACTATTGAAAAAGACCTTCTTGTGCTCATAGTTAAGTGTATTTGAAAAACATTTATCAGAGGGACAAGGCCAATATTGTGAGCTAAATATTTCCAGCTACTTATAGGAGCTGTCTGCCATGCTACCTACACTATGTTCTTCACTCAGGTGGGCATCCATAGCATTGACTAACTCCATTTTCCTTTTAATACAGTTTATGATTATTTTTACAGTTTAGACTATTCTGAACCATTCCTTTGAACAGGTCCTTAAAGGCCCACCTCCAGCTGCCTCACCATTGCCATCCAAGCACTTCTCCTACTCATAAGATTCAGTGGTAGAGTATGACTTCGTGGTAACCACAGGGTGGCAGTTGCCTGATAGAAGAAGATGAAGCAATTGAAATGAATTTCATGACAGCCTTTTGATGTTCAGGCCAGATTCCCTGATGGGATATTGGTCTAAAGAGATGGTAGATGGTCAGACCCTCCATTTTCTAGTTGAGCTCAAGATGAGTATTTAGTTTGGCTTTCAGAGTGATTGTTTTTGGAAAGCTGTGAAATGTTGTTACTTATTAACCTTCCATCGCCAATGGCTTCTGTAGTGTGAAATAAAGAAAAAATTAGATTTCCCAATGTGGCAAGGGTTTCCTGAGTTAATTTTTGGGCCTAGAGGTTGAACACTGTTTGGTAGCACTTGGCTGTAGTGGTAGTAATGAAATTAGGGTCACATAACACAGCAAAATTCTTAGGTTCCTGCCATCACTGCTTGTGATAGCATCATCCTGGTCCCCAGGATGGTTCAGAGTTGCAAGTCCCTCTCCCATGGCTCCTTATGCCTAGGAGTCACAACCTGCTTATCCCTCTGCAGTGCTTCTTGCTTCTACTCTGTCCATTTCTTACCCACGGACACTAGCACTAGCACAAGCCCTTTTTTTTTTTTTTTTGACAGAGTTTCCCTCTGTCTCCCAGGCTAGAGTGCAATAGCACTATCTCGGCTCACTGTGACCTCTGCCTCCCAGGTTCAAGGGATTCTCCTGACTCAGCCTCTGAAGTAGCTGGGATTACAGGCATGTACCACCACACCTGGCTAATTTTTCTATTTTTAGTAGAGTCGGGGTTTTGCCAGGTTGGTCAGGCTGGTCTCTGACTCCTCACCTCAAATGATCCACCTGCCTTGCCTCCTAAAGTGCTGGGATTACAAGTGTGAGCCATCCTGCCCAGCCTCAAGTACAAGCTTTAACTGACTATTTTTAAGATGGTGGCACTAATTGAACTGGTCTTCAGCTTTCTTCCTTCCAACTATCTTATAAGCCACTGCCTTAGCAATTTTCCTAAAATCCCCAATGAGAAATGCATGCCTTTGCACAAAAAGATTGATAATTGAATCAAGTCCAGTGTATTCATCATAGTAGATAAGAGTCCTCACCCATCCAGCCCCAGTGAGGTGCTCGGTAGTTACGTCTTACGCAGCTGCCCACGTTCCTGCCATACCAGCTTTGTCGCTGATCCTGATAGTTCTCCCAGTTTTCTCCTCTTGATGACTCTCATTCACATGTGAAATGCTGGTTCTTCCCTGGTACCATTTCTGACTTGAAATTGTGCTGATTCTCTAAATTTGTCTTTCACCTTCAAAGGCAATCTCTGCTCCCATCTGAAGAGGAAACGAATTTCTCTGTTGTGTCCTTTGAATGGCTTTGTGCTGTTTTCTGTCTTGTACTCTGTAGAGGTGGGCATGTTGAGTTATTTTGCTAGACTGGAGGCTCGTGCAGGGCAGAGGCTAGGCTTTGCTCGCTTCAGCATCACGTTCTCCCACACGTAGAGCCAGACATGTAGTAGGCCTTTGCTAAATGCTGTTGATTTGAAGAGAGTATTTGCAGATTCTCTCCAGGAAATGGTGAAGTTTAATCTAGACCATCAACTCAAGTTTTTGTGTCTATAAAATGTGTAAAGCAAATATGATAAAAAAGTAGGGATGATTAATTTGATGTCAAATTATTCTGATCATATTTCCTAAATCAAAAAATCAAAATGTGATTTCATAAAGGATGTTTAAAACATGTAATTGACAAATGACAATAGGACAATTTCCTCCAAATTGGATATATTAAATTTGATTCCTTTTATATGTTAGCACATAACAACTAATGACTCTTATAGATGCAAAAATATGTAGTAATGCCAAAGGTTGTTTACTCAATATGCTGGCATGGGAAGACTTTACATATTTTGGTATATGTATCTTTTTAGTTTTTTAAAGAAAGCATACTTACATTTGCCTTTATAAAAACTTGTATAAATGTAAGGGGTACAAGTGCAGTTTTGTTACATGGTATATATATATCTTATGCCTTTATTTTCCTCATCTCTTTTTAGAAGTGAACTCTATCACATGGTACATTTATGAGAAGAGGAACCAGCAATGTTTCTTTCCATCTTCAACTATACTAACATCTGATGTTTAAGCTAGTCTGGGAATTAGGGGCACAGAAAATTGCATATTAAAGTCATACAAGTTTTTTTTTTTGTTTTTTTTTTTTTTTTTTTTTTTTTAGAAAAGCTCTTTCTGTGATTTGTTGCTCCAAATCTTTCTTCTCTTATATTAAAAATTATAATGTTGAGAATGGATTCTCTTTGCACCCAGCAGCAATATTTTAGTAAGCCTCTTTTCAGTTTTGAATAGTTTGTCTTTTTTCCATGAGTACCTTCAGGCCATACATACTTGGCTTTTTAATTTTTTTTTTTTTTGTAATGCTATTGTAATGGGCCTGCTGTTCAGTCCCCCAACACACTTAGCTACTTCTTTTGGGTGCTTGGGTGCAGATTTTCCTTTGAAGCCAGTGGGAGCTACATGCACAGATGAAACGTGTGGCAGGAAGGGGACAATTCCCACCTTCTCATCTCTTGGGCTCTTTCATCTCTGTGCGATAATGTTTTCCACTCCTCTATAGATAAGAATCTTTTTGTAAATTTCCTATATTTAACACCAAAACTAAATGCTGTTAAGCAGCATCAGCCATTCTCACCACATCCACTGAGACTAAAAGTGAGTCAGACAATTAGGTTACTCGGGCAGGAACTGTGACCCCACAAACTGATGATGTTTGATAGTGTCTTCCAGCATGTTCTCTTCTGCAAATGCTAGGATTCAGACTAAGGCAATTTCCATTTTGCCTCCCCCTTTTAAAAAAAGAGAGAGAGAATAAGATATGTATTTTAATGTATTCTTGATACTTTCCCTGCTTTTTTAGGGCCAGATGGGTGCTCAATGATACCGCTCAGTTCTTACGTGTGGTCACTGGATTTCATCTAACCCTCTTCCCCAGAGGTCTTGCTTAACACTGAAAAATTTAAAACTTAAGAAAAAGACTATCTTTTTTTCCCCCCCAAAATGGAGTCTTGCTCTGTCGCCTAGGCTGGAGTGCAGTGGTGCGATCTCAGCTCACTGTAGCCTCTGCCTCCCGAGTTGAAGCAATTCTCCTGCCTCAGCCTCTCAAGTAGCTGGGATTACAGGCATGCACCACCGTGCCCAGCTAAGTTTTGTATTTTTAGTAGAGATGGGGTTTCGCCATGTTAGCCAGGCTGGTCTTGAACTCCTGACCTCGTGATCGGCCTGCCCTGGCCTCCCAAAGTGCTGGAATTACAGGCGTGAGCCACCGTGCCTGGCCCAGAAGAAGACTATCTACAAATTCCCTTGACAATCCACGGCAATAGTGAATGGTCTTTCCTTTCAGGGAAGTGCCACCTTAAGTGATTGCTTGAAGAGAAATAACCAGCTGGTTCTCATCTGGAGGTCTGAGGAGTGCCAGGTCTGCCGTGTCCTGTACTCCTTTAGATCTTCGAAAGACTCCATAGGCCAGTCCTCGCGCTGACCTGACCATTCCAGACCTTGTAACTGAGGTCTTAGCTTCTTCTTGGTTTCTTTCTCAGAATTATCTTCCAGATCTCTACAACCTAGGAAAGGCTAAAATTGAGGCTTTCTTTACCCTAAAATTATTTCCCACATTTAAATTTCTCCCACACGAAGTAAACTCAGTGGAGGAAGATTGCTTTTCACCAACCAGCTCCACGCCAGCTCTTTCAGTTCTGAAATTTAAGGATCTAGAAGGGACACTCTAGAGACTTTTTAACTAAAGGAAACTAAACTTTTAACTAAAGGACATTATTTGCTTTTAACTAAAGGAAATTCTTAATTTTAACTAAAGGGAATTCTTAGTTTTCCAACATGTGTGTTTTCATATATGCTTGGGATTGAACACTTGAGGACAAATGAAAAATGTTCTTTAAATATTCAGATATAAACTACATTTACTATTAAACTAATCTAAAGGACTCGCCTGCACCACCAAGAGTAATTTTGTTTTAGAATAAACAAAACAAAATTTTGTTTGGAATAAATTGCCAACCAGTAATTTACATTTACTAACTTATTTAGGATAATTTTCCATGTGTTCTTCAGCAAACTGAACACTCTGTTACTGTGTAAGTTTCCTTGTCTGTAAAATTAAGCAGAGGACGTAGATTGTCCCAAAGATGTTTTTAACTATAATCATATTTTTTGATTTTGTGATCCTAGATAAACTTCAGTGTTTATCCTAGATAAACTTCGGTGTTTTCAGTGTGGATAGAAAGGTGATTAGAAGGGACAGCTGGGCAGAAAGACATAAAGTACAGTGTTCAAAGCAATTTGGGAGTCAAATTGGATCCTCTCTCTTCCTCTGAGGAAGTGTTTGAATGACTCAGGAAGAGCCTCCAACCTTCTCCCCTCCTGCTACTTTTTCTTCTTTCTCTTCTTCTTTGTCCTTTTGTTTTCCTCTTTGTCCCCCTTATGCTCCTCTATTTTCTTCATTCTTTGTTTTCTTTTCTTTTTTTTTTTTTTTTTTTGAGGCAGGATCTCACTCTGTCACCCAGGCTGGAGTGCAGTGGCATAATCACGGCTATCTGCAGCCTCAACCCTTGGGCTCAAACAATCCTCCCACCTCAGCCTCCTGAGTAGCTGGGACTAAAGGCACATGCCACCACACCTGGCTAATTTTTAATATTGTGTAGAGATGGGGTCTCCATATGTTGCCCTGGCCGGTCTTGAGCTCCTGGAGGCAAGTGATCCTCCTGTCTCAGCCTCCCAAAGTCCTGGGATTACAGGTGTGAGCCACTGTGCCCAGCCAATGTAGTGCATTTTTACTGGTTTGATATATTTATTTTATTTTTCAATGAAAGTCCAGTTACAATGATTAAGCCTATATTCTATCTCCTCTGCTAGCCCATCCCATATAACTAAGCACCAAAGTCGTCTTAGATTTATTAGATTTCAAAGAACAGGAAAAAGGAAATCAGTAGTTAATTTAGTGATGTTTTCTCTTGGACATTTTCCATGTACCTGAAGAGTGTGTGAAGAGTGATGACCTATTTTTTGTTGTTGTTGCTTTCTATAACTATCTTTTAGTATTGATTTTTTTTTTTTTTTTTTTTTTTGGTCAGAGAAGATTTCAAACAATTTAGAATAGGTTTTAAAGTCATCAGTCTTTAGAAAATTTGTCCTGTCAATACTATGAAATACATCTGTATATATTCATTTTTGAATTGATGGACAGATGACAGGCAGTAGGCAGCAGGATTCCGTATTAAACAATTCTTGTGTTAGTTTCAGAAAGCTTAACAATCTGATCTTTAGTACATGAAAATAAGCTGGAAAAGAGCAAAAACAGATATATGCATGAGAATTTGGTCTCAAGTCAGAAAATAGCAAACAATTACTTTTATTAGAATTTTTTTTTTAAAGTAAAGCTAGAAAATGGGAATGATTGATACCATTACGAACAAATGAGCTAATTATTTTATGTTTTATTGAAAAGTTATCTGTTGTCTTATGCCATGTGGAAAATTTTAGAGATTAGTTGAAAGGGAATAAAGAATGATTAAAAGTTTGGAAGACTGAATTTATGAGGAAAAATTTTGAAAAAGCAAAGTTCTAATGATGATCTTCCAGTAAAAGGTAGTGTGGTTTGGTGGGAAAGGCGACAGTTTGGGAAACAGAAGGCCAGTGCCTGACTGCAGCTACTCCCAGTGACCCCCCTGTGTCAAATTGTCCATATTTGTCAAATGAAGGCACTGTATTGAGTGATTTTTTAAAAAGTCCTCCCAGCTCAAACTTTATAATGGCTTTTTATCTACCAAGAATATAAAACAAAAAGAAGTGTGCAGAGTGTATTGAGTTAGCCCTGTTAAGAAACAAAACAAAACAAAACAAAAAAGATAGAGCATTTTAAAGCTAGGGGTGAAACACTCATAGAATTTGGGAAATTTTATTCCATTTATAATGTTGGCATTTGGGTTCAGTGCTTATCTTTTTTTCTTTTCCTTTGCAAAGCCCATTGTGTTTTGCTTATTCTTGGCAGTGTTCACACACAAGCTCTAGGAAAGAAAAAAAAAAAATAGAAAAAATAATGCAAGTGCAATTTCTTCTGGGGAGTCCACTGGTTTCCTCTCAGCTTCCCCTACTTTTTCTCAAACCTGGCTTGCATACCAATGTGTTGTGTTTCTTTGCAAATCTTGTTAGAGTTTTTGCACAACAACAACAACAACAACAACAACAACAACAAAAAAGTTTAAAAAAGGAATGAGAATTACAAAACTAAATAAAACTGACAGGCTACCAGTACTTAAAAGCAAAGTAAGAGCGAATTCCCCTCTGCACCCAAGTCCTTCAGGAACTCATGGAAACAAGTAAATAAGTAACTGCTTTCACCTGAAGTATGACAAAGAGGGCCTCTGGGTTTGCTGGGCAAGTACTAGATGGTCTTCAGCTTCCTATGTGGTCCAGAGTTTCCGTAACATGATTTCTGCCCTCAGGGAAATCACATTTCAAAAGTGGGAAAAAGGGAAGTGTAGACGAAACTAGTGTGTGGCTCATTTGAAAAATGACAAAAGCTAGTTTACCTCTGAGTGTGTCTCTAAACACCTCTGGCATTCCATACAAATACAATTATTTTCTCCCTTGGGGAGTTCACCGGTTTAGGTGGGTTTTTGTTTTCTAGTTGCTTGGGAGAGTGAGTCATGTTTCAAAAGCTAAACCATTAAGCAAAGAATAGCAAGCCATAAGCAAGGGACACAGTGTAGAGTGAAAAAGCTATAATGGTCTATGCACTTATGAACTATTTAGTATTTAAGAGAAGTTTTACTTTTTGAGAAATTCAAAGGCATAAGTATAATACTATCAGTTTCCAGTAGTTGGAAAACAAATAAAAGTTAATTGTAATGAACACTTAATTGTGGAATCCTTACACTTTAGAAAGGATTTCAAAAGCATCTATTATAAAAACAAAAACAAAAATCTCCTCTAAAATCCAGCTAATAAACTGACTCGCTATCCAGGGCATCAATACACTGGCAAAAAAAAAAAAAAAAAAAATCATTCTGCTTGTTGTGAGTGTAAAGCTTTGGGTCTCTTTTCCAGGGTGAAGAGAGAAGGAAACATTCCCTATATGGTTATGCATTTGTGTGGATTGTATACATAATTTTTTTGCGAGGTGTTATAAATCAGACAAAAAGAGAAAACGTATTTTACCCAGAGATAGCAATTACTTAGGGGGATAAAATACAGCAGCATAGAAAGACTAGGAACTATTAACAATCTCCTTATCACCGAATGAAACTGTTGTCCGACACACTAATTATGGAGTTGAATATCATATCATAGATAGAAGTGACAGATCGATACAATCTGGCTTTTGCTTCATTCAGTTTCTTAACTTGTGGCTAGAAGCCAGTGATATATTTTGCTGTCTTTGTTCCTCCCTCCACACGTGCTCTGGTGAGCAGCTCTTATGTTTTCCTTTCCTTGCTTAGCCATGATCAGTGTACTTTTTTGAGGTCCTAGTAAGAATTTAAATCAGTCCTGGCCAGTAATTACTGTCTCTTTCCAGATGTAAATCTCTTAACGCATACTTCATTTTTATTCTTCTCCAGTGTTACGAAGAAGGGTGAAGTTCTGTTACAGAGCTTGTTGTACCATTAGCAGGAAGGGCATAAGTTGCTTTCCTCAGTCCTTCTGTAAAATGGGTGAGGACATCGTTTTCTGATACTGCTAATCTAAAACAGAGGTATTTTGGTGATTGCATATGCTTTGGCTTTTCTCCTTCCCTGACCCCAAGAATGTTCATTATTTCCACATCGCGCAGGTTCTACCTAGTCTAAAGAAGACAAATTTGTCAGGAACAATAGCTGTTGTATCTCTCAATGCATTCTCAACATAACCAGCATTCGTCTACAAAACTTTTGAGTATTTCACCCAGTGAGGGTATGAAATAGTTTAGAATAAGATTTTTAATTTTGGCCACTTTTATCTGCTTTGACTTTCTCCATATTATCTCAGAAACCATTATATGCCATTCAATCAACTGAATTATCTGCTCCAAATATTTTATTTATTTGACTTATATTTATGCAATTTTTACATATCATAGATATATGTAAAATGAGGTTCTTGTCTTAATAGGAGGATGCCATGCAAACAAATAACTGCGATATATGCTGATGTGTCAAGAGCTATGTGAGTAGGGCAAAAACTAAATCTTATAGGACTCCAGGAGTGGTAATGAGACATATCTGGTTGCTTCTATCAGGGAATACTTCAAAGACGAGGTGGCATTTAAACACAGCTCCTAAGTGAAAAAAAATTTCAACAAACAAAGATGGGGTGGAGTATATGTTGGTCAAAGGATCCAAAATTTCAGTTAGACAGGAGGAATAAGTTCAACAGACCTACTGAACAACACAATGACTATAGTTAATGGCAACGCATTATGTATTTGAAAACTGTCAAAACAGTAGATATTAAATGTTCTCACCACAGAATAATATGTGTGATAATGCATGTTAATTAGTTTGAGTTAGCTATTCCACAATGTATATATATTTTAAAACATCATGCGGTACACCATACATATATACAATTTTGATTTGTCAATTTAAAAAATAAAAAACAAGGGGGTGAAAAATAGAGATGGGGAGAATGGGGAGGGGGTTTCAGAAAGAGAGCAGTTTAAACAAAGATACAGAGCTATGACAATGCTAGATGAATTGTCAGGAGGAAGGCTATCATATCTTGGAGCAGGAAGCCAATATATTTAGACTAAAAGCTAAGACTGGAAAATTAGGTACAAATTAGATTGTAGATGATTTTGAATGCAAGGCTAAGAAGTTTAAATTTAATTCAACATTTATTGAACTTGGGAACTTGGCACTATTAGATAGGAATAGTTTGGTTAGGAAGACCGTATATGGGAGACCAGTTGCCATCTATAGTGTTGTGTTGAGGACTGAACTTCGGTCCTCAACTAGGAAGCTGCTGGTGGTCATGGAAAAGAAGAGAGATATATCAGACATTCCAGACGCAGAGATAACAAAATGGGAAGTCTAATTGAATAGAAAAAGAGAAGTCTGAGACAAATAAGATGGGAGCTGTGTTCCCTACAGGATCGTCCTGGTGAGTCTTGTTCTTTCTCTACTTCAATGTGTGCATTTCTTGGAGCATGGAGTGGGCTGTGCAAATTACACTCTTCATTCTGAATGCTCATCTTCTCCAGCTTTACATTTCTGAAATCAGGATATGTCTTACCATCTATGGATACGTTTAATATGGAAATTTTTCTTGAAAGGCAGTTAGTAAATCAACGATGCATATTTTAATTGATGATACCTTATCATCAAATAAATAAAGTGTACATTATTGCTGTGTTTGGGTTTTGCTTTCAAAACAAAGTTATTGTTTTGGGTCTTGTTTTCCAAACAAAATTATTCTATAGTCTTGCAATTAAGCCAAACAGCCTAGAATGCATAAAATACATTTAAATATTAAAAATACAGCAAATAATATCCAACAAACACCTACATTGCCCGAAGTAAAGAATCACTGTAAAAATAAGTCAATTGTCAGAGCTTTGGGCAGATTATGCAAGTATTCATCAAATGTTTACTGACTAGCTCTTAGGAAAAAGCCACTCTTCTAGGTGCTAGAGGGACACAGCACAAAGAGAAAAGAATTCTGTCTTGGAATTGGGGGTGGAGAGGTGGAGTTCCCAAGAAGAAAAGACAGGTATACATAATTTTAACAAGGCAAAATATGATTATCATAAGAGAGATCCCCAAGTTGTTCTTTGGATTATTTGAAGAGGGGATGCTCATGTTTGCTTGGGAATATCAGACGAGACTTCAGGGAAGATGTGGCATTTAAGTTGGGCCAGGAGAGTGGGGAGAATTTCTGTAGATAGAGGTCAGAACCTGAAAAGGACCATGTGTGTTCAGGGAACACAGCAGTCCAGAGTAGTTGGAGTGCAAACCATAAGCAATAGCAGTGATAACTGTAGGAAGCATTTGCTGAGCAATTACTATGTGCCAGGCACTGTTGTGTTTCACTTGGTGATATGCGGTGTTATTGGTCCCATTTTGTAGATGAGGACACAGAAGCACAGTTAAATAACTTGTGCAAGGGGCTAACAGCCCAAGCATCACCAGTTGTCTTTACTTCTTTTGCAAGCAGGACGCATGTAAGATCTCACACACACAGTGATGCTCAGCTATGAAAGAATGCTGAACACAGGTCAGGGGAGGTGTTGCAAACTTATGTTAAAGTTTGGAGTTTATTCTGTAGCTGAAGTGACAACATTCTCTAGATTTGGAACACTATGTCACTACCTCATGGTGTGTATAGTAGAATTGAACCATAATGGTCTTTAGTAATATGGTACCAGGGAAGTATAGAATTGAACCATAATGGTCTTAAGCAATACGGTACCAGGGAAGTGTAGATTGTGTGTCAAATTCTAGCATCTTTCAGGGGATATTTAAACTCCTAACTTTTCATAAGACTTTGCATTCTCAAAGATCTTTTCTATTACCTATGTTATTTATTTTGATTCTCATAATGGTGTGGCATTTCTTCCTGTATTGGTTACAAGGGGAAATGTACCCGAAACTGGCACTGATTGTCTCAAAGCCCTATGGCTAACAGGTGGTGGAGCCAGGGAAAGAAACAAGGTATCTGGAGCCTAGATAATTGCTACTGTCTTCTGCTTAGTCCTTGGCACTTTCTTCTTTTTACTGGTTTTGTCTCAACAATCCTCCTTTTTACAATCAGAGGTGTAAATAAGCATGCATATGGGAATTGATAGGTTTGCTTGACACTGGAAGTCAGTTCTCTTAAGTAGGAGATAGTATTCTTACCAAGAAAGAAAAGTGGACCATTCTCTGGCTGACATTAGCAGAAGCAGGAGGTCGGGTGTTTGCCCAGTAGCTTCTGTAGATTTCCGTTGACGAGTAGGGAGCAATCCTAGCTGGCTACCTCTGGAAGCTCAGTGTCTGGACTTCATGGCAATTTCGCTAGGCTTCTCTTTCAGGAATTAGGCCAACTGTCCAACTCCCTTGGGCTAAATCATTCATTTCACAACCTCTTCCCTGTCTCAGCTTATAAGTAAAATAAGATGTTCACAGTGCTTGGCTAAAGAACAAGTGTCACTCTTTCTCAATTCAACATGATTTTTTTTTTTTTTTGGCCATATATTTGTTTGTAAAATTTCAATGCTTATTTCAAAGACCTTCCACTCTGTTTTGAGTCAATATCCAGGCAAAGGAGGTACTGGGTAGTTATCCATTATTGGGGTAGACAGCACATTCCACTTTTAATATGGTCTTAAATATCTCTAAGTGTAAGAAAGAATGGATAGCATATAAATTTCCTAGGACTGCCATAACAAATTACCACCAACTTAGTGGCTTAAAGCAACCAAAATTTATTTTCTTATGGTTCTAGAGGTTAGAAGTTAGAAATGGAGGTGTCACCAGGGCATGCTTCCTCTGAGACTGCACAGAAGCCTTTATTCCCTCTTCTCTGCTTCTAGTGGTGGCTGTCAATTCTTGGTGCTCTTTGACTTGCAGCTACAAAGTTTACAATCCAAAATCTGCCTCTATCATCACATGGGGTTCTTTTGGTGTGTCCGTCTTCACCTGGTATTTCAATCTCTTATAGGACACCAGTCATATTGGATTAGGGCCCACCCTAATGACTTCACCTTAAAAAATACCCTATTTCTAAATTAGGTTACTCTTACAGGTACCAAGGGCAAGGATGGGATGTCAATATATCGTTTTAGGGGGACACAATTCAGTCCATAAAAGATACAACCAATAATTGACAATCTTCCTTTTATTATGGTTAGTTACATACTCGTCGTATCACTTTCTCACGATTGTAAATTTCTTAGGCATATGAGCTGAGCTCTAATAGAAGAAATACTTTGATCCTCTTTGGTAAATCCATAGTATTGTTAGAATTATTGTTTTAATTGTGATCATACAAAAGTTTTTTTGTCAGTCTCTATCTTCCCTACTGGATTTTTTTTTCTCCATGAGGGCAGGGATCTGGCTCATTTTTATGTTCTCATGGGATTAGCACAGTTAACAGGAAACATTATTGCAGAGTGGCTAACCTTGTCATGTTTGGAAAATGATGATATGGATTGTAATTCTGGCTGTTCTGGGTCTTAGTTGTTAACCTTAGGCAAGTGTGTTGGCTTCAGAATCCTCATCTGAAAAGAATGATAAATATCATACTCTTCTTACGGGTTATATAAAATTAGACACATTTTGCATATTGCCTAACTGTTATTATAATTATATACTCAGTAAGGGCTTGCAGAATTGAATTCAAGGAGGCCAAACAGTCTAGTCATAGTTCTGCCATTAAATTACTCTATTTCTTTGGGCAAGACTGCCATCTTTTCTGAGCCTTAGTTTGTTTACCTGCAAACTAAGGGAGCAGATGAGATGACTTTAAGATCCCTTCCAGTCTGTGAATTCAGCTAGTGTCTTCTTATGACTTCGAGAATACATACACACACACACACACACACATACACACATACGTATATACATATGTATATATACACACATACATATACATAAATATATGTGCTCTCTCCTGCTACATATATATATGTGTATATGTATATATACACATATATATGCAGTCACTCCTCTGTATCCATGGGTTCCACATCTGTGGATTTAATCAATAATGGATTGAAAATATTAGAAAATAAAAATGGATGGTTGTAGCTGTATTGAACATGTACAGACTTTATTTTCTTGTTATTACTTCCTAAACAAAAAACTATTTACATAGCATTTACATTGTATTAGGTATTATAAGTAATCTAGAGAGGATCTGAAGTATATGGGAGGATATGCATAGATTATATGCAAGTACTACATTATTTTATATAAGGGACTTGAGCATGTGTGGGTTTTGGTATCTGTAGGGATCTTGGAACCAATCCCCCACAGATATCGAGGGATGACTAGAGATATACAGATGGAGAGAGAGAGAGAGAGAGAGAGAGAGAGAGAGAAAGAGAGAAAAGAGAAATGTATATATATATTTGATATATATAGTAAACCAATATATACTCAATTCTATTCTTTATTGAGGAGTCTAACAAATAGTATGGATTTATTAGAGGGCTCTATTGTTATTGGTTTCTCTCCTGTGCTTACTACCCTGCACTGTATGTATTTGATGGATTATGTCAATTAAATAAAATTTGAGAAATATTTATGGCTGCCTATTGTAAGTCAGGCTCTGTGCTAGGTTATGGGCACCCAAAAATGACTGGTATACTATTCCCTGTGTTACATTTGAATCTCAAAACAATTGAGATTTCATATCATTTTTTACAACTTGTAAACAGGCAGGAAAAGAAATAAAATAGAGGATTCTGGTTTTCTAAGAAGTTACCTTATTGCTTTTCTGTAGTTCCTTCTGCTACACACGCACACACACACACACACACACACACACAACCTTCTAGACTCTGAAAACGAAAGCGGAGAAGGTGAGGAACATTGCAACTGTTGCTTCCTGCTGACCTTTCTCTGCTGATCCACTTACCATTCTCAAAGACAAGCCCCTATAGGTGGCAGAGCTAATCCAGGCAGTTCCAGATGGTAAGCAGATTGGAGGAGGGTCTATTTGGGGAACACTAAGGTGAAAGTTCTCCCTGGAACTCATCCATCCACATCTGGATGTGGCTTATCACCTTTATTC
This sequence comes from Theropithecus gelada, assembly GCF_003255815.1. Lineage (NCBI taxonomy): Eukaryota > Metazoa > Chordata > Mammalia > Primates > Cercopithecidae > Theropithecus > Theropithecus gelada. The sequence goes on from NW_020257632.1 coordinate 16,414, forward strand.
AATGGGTTGAGTTGGGACCTCCCTAGTCGGTAATATTTGAACTGGGATGTGGAGAAAGAGAGAGAAGACAAATGAAGCAGGCCAAGGGGAACAGTGTTTTGGGCAGAAGAAGCAGTAAGTGCAAAAGCCCTCAGGAGGAATTGCTTCCTGCCAGAGGAACAGAGGGAAGGCCAGCGTGACCGGGTCAATATGAAGTTGTAGGATCTGCCAGAACATGCAGGACCTCACAGGATAGAGTAAGGAGTTTGGATTTTATTCGAAGCTCCGGGGAAAATCACCTAGATTTGATGTGGGTGTTTTGTTGTTCCAAGTATTACACAAAATTCCAGTCCCCAAACAGGTTTCTTGCTTTCTAAGAAGTTACTTTCTACAGCCCTGAAGCCCTTGTCGATTCTGTGGGGCTGCCTGTCCACACCCATTGGGCAAGAGTGAAGATTAAGTAAAAGCCAAGCACTGAGTGTGACGCAGGATGCTAGGTAAGGGAAGAGGAAGGAACTCTGTCACTTATTTACCTTGAATTTTGATAAAAGATTTGGATTTCGAAATGGAACTGTGTATGTGGTAGAGAAGGGTAGGGGTAATAAGTGAATTTGACACTAGACAACTGCCACTTTAGAAAGTGAATTTCAAAAGAACACACCAATGCCCTTTACCACCATAAAAATTCATGGCTCCTCTCTGCTGCTATATTATTTTATGGAGACTTCAGTAGATCTTTTTGAGGAGGAAAAAAAGATAAAGAAATATGAAAGAATTGCCTCAAAGAATGAAAACAAAATCACATTAAGCAAAATAAAATGTTAGCCTGTAAACAAACACCAAACAGCCAGTGGATAAACCAATAATTCTCATTGGTAAGCATAAACAAAAGTATGAGGACCTTTAAAACCGTAAGACATTATGAACTGTATGTGATTGGTTTTTTATAATTCTTTTTGAATTGTTGGTATTTTTAAAGTTGACCAAATAATATATGAATGCATACTTACTATAAAAGATTCAAGCCATACTGGCATACACTTTGAACTTTCCTCCCCATCTTCTCCCACAATGGTTCAAGAAGTAACCACTCTTCTATTAACAGGCTGGTATATGTCTTTCTAGTCTTTTATGTCTACACATGTTAGTGTACATATACGTATGTGAACTTTAAGGAAAAAGTATAAATGGGATCACACCATACCTATTATTCCACCTTTTTCTCCACTTTGTCTTAAAAATCTTTATCAGCATGTTAGTGTTTATTGTATGCTTTTTAATGGGTGCAAAGTATTCCGTTGAATTAAATTACCATAAATTATCTCACCAGTTCCCTATTAACATAAATTTAAAACTCCGGTTTTTTGTAATCACAAACAATGCCATAAGAATCATTCTTGAATTGGTTTTTGCACATATGGAAGTATTTCCATAGGGTCAATTCTCTCTCTCTCTCTTTTTTTTTTTTCTTGAGACAGGGTCTTGCTCCATCACTCAGGGTGGAGTGCAGTGGCTCCACCATGGCTCACTGCAACCTCTGCCTCCTGAGTCCAAGCCATTCTCCTGCCTCAGCCTCTGGAGTAGCTGGGATTACAGGCACCTGCCACCACACCTGGCTAATTTTTGTATTTTTAGTGGAAATGGATTTCACCATGTTGGCAAAGCTGGTCTCGAACTCGTGACCTCATGTGATCCACCTCGGCTTCCCAAAGTGTGGGATTACAGGCGTAAGCCCCTGCGCCCGGCACTAAGGGTCAATTCTTAAAAGAAGATTCACTGCCATTAACTGTCAAAAGTGTAACACATTACATGTTGCACATTTAAAATTTTGATACTGTCAAATTACCTCACTGTTATTATGTCTTTATTGATTTGTATTCCTACCAGAAGAGTTTAAGTGCTCACTTACTTGCAATTTTGCCAATACTGGACATCACTAACTTTTATTATTTTTGTTTATTTGGTGGGCAAAAAGGAGTATCTATTTCAATTTTTGCTTTCCTGATTACTAATTAGGGTGAGTTCCTTTAATGAATCTATCAACAATTTGTATTTCAGTTGTAAATTATCTGTTCATAGCTTTTGCTATTTAAAAATACTTTGTTGAGAAGTATAATTTTAAACACTCTATTATAACCATTAAACAATTGTCTGTCACAAATAATTTCTTGCTATCTTTCACTTAGTTTTCAGCTATGAACATTAAAGCTTTCATTGAACAGAAGTTTTTCGTCTTTACATAGCTAATGCTTTCTGGGCTCTTATGTATTGTTAGGAAAAGCATTCCAACCTAATTATATTAAATATTCTATATTTTCTGCTATTCTTTTATAGATTTTAAGTTATTTTTACCTTTTAACTCCTTAAGCTACCTGGAAGTTGCTATTATATTATCATACAAAGCTAAGATTTATTTTTTTTCAAATGAGTTCCAGTCTTATTTATTGGAAGATATATTATTTTCCTAGTACACTGGAATGACTTCATGGAAATATAAATTCTTACATATGCATGGGTGTGTTTGAGGAGTCTCTATTCTTTGATAATATTGTATTTATAGACATTCTTTTTATTGACTTTTTCCGTTTGACAATACAGTTCTAACCCATATAACATTAAAGATAGTTTTCCCAATGCCCATCCTTACCTCCATCTCTTACCTCTTTAAATTTTCAGATTTTTCTTGTGCAGTTTCTCTTTCAGACGAGTGTAAGAATGTGTGTCAAATTTTATAAACAAACAAGCAAGCAAACAAACAAAACCTATAGAGATTTTGACTTGCAGTGAACTATTTTAGAACATTTGGGGATAATAAATGTCTTTACAAGATGGGCTCTTCTCATATGAGAACATGGCACGCCTTTTCCTTAGTCTGGACTCTAGAATTTTCTTCATAACATCTTAAAAATGTTTGCTAAATTCATTTCTGTTTTATGACTTTTTGGCTATTTTGATGTGTCTTTCTCCCATTCTTACAAGTTCTTTTGTAATAAGATAATATTATAATATAATATATTAACAAACATATAACATAATAACTGCAACTGTATAAGAAACTTGTTTCTTTATATTTGTGTGTTGTCTTTTGAATGCTATATTTCAGAAAAATTCTTACCAGGTTTTTGTTCTTCATGAATTGTCCGGGATAATCTAGTTATGAAGCCATATAATCAACAAACTTGACAGTTTTGTTGTGTTTGTTTATAAATTCTATACCTTTTATTTGTGATATACTGTAAAACTGTGAAGAGTGATGATGGTTATGGTCATCATGGTCTTCCTTCTTACAATAATGAAAAAATTTACATTTCGATATTAAGGTTAATGTTGGGTGGGTATTTCTGGTAGATACTCTTCATTATGTTAAGGTATTTTTCCTTCTATCCCCAGCTTACTTGGAGTTTTTAAAAGCAAAAATCAATCTTAATAGCTTCGACATCTATTACATTGAATTTAATTTCTTTTTAATGCAGAAATTTAGTGATTTTATTTTGTTGCCTAAGGTCATGCTCTTTGACTCAAATAGATTTGAATGAACTGATTTCAATAAATTATTCCTACCGAGTGCAGTGACTCAGGCCTGTAATCCCAGCACTTTGGGAGGCCGAGGTGGGTGGATCACAAGGTCAAGAGATCGAGACCATCCTGGCCAACACGGTGAAACCCCGTCTCTACTAAAAATACAAAAAAAAATGAGCCGGAGCCGGGTGTGGTGGCGGGCGCCTGTAGTCCCAGCTACTCGGGAGGCTGAGTCAGGAGAATGGCGTGAACCCGGGAGGTGGAGCTTGCAGTGAGCTGAGGTCGCGCCCCTTTACCCCAGCCTGGGCGACAGAGCGAGACTCCTTCTCAAAAAATAAATGAATAAATAAATAAAATAAATTATTCCTATATTCAAATAGAAACAGCCCTCTTCACTGAAGCCAATTTCTATTGGGTGTGGCTAATATAATTCATTTCATGGTTGTTATGGCAGCAAGATAAAGATATATATGCATCAGGTTAAAAATAAAACTAAATGAAAATTATCTATCTATCTCTCTATATAGACAGGTAGATTTCTATATGCCTCTATATCTTGATCTTGACATTTGAACTTGATTGGACATATTCTTAAATATTTTATTAATCAAGTGACTTTAAAATAAAAATAGCTGCTTTTTAAAAAAATACAATAGTCCTCAAAGAAGGAAAATACTCCTGGTAATAAGTGGTCAACCAATTATATATTTCTCTTAAAGCCTTAATCTTGCTTGGAAAGGCATCTTTATATTATAGGACAATTGCCTTAGTACAGAAATGTTGTTCATTCCAGTTGAGTTAAACCCTCTCTACCTTTGTCTTAATAGGTTAATGAACAAAAGATTGTTTTGAATGCATTTTAAACAAATCCAGAATTAGGGTTCCTTTAACTATTGGTTATCCTGGTTACTTTGTGTTTCTTTTTAAAGGGATTTTTACTGTTAGGGCTTTATCTCTCCAAAAAGGTGATAGTTGGTAGAAATTGGGGAACTCATTAGAGGGCTGACACTTTTTTTTTTTTTTTTTTTTAAACAGAGGGATCCAATAGTCTACCGTTCTTCACACTCTATATGAATAGTCTTTTCTGTTTTCTATAAGCCTGTATTTTCATTCAGTTTTATTTTTTAACCCGATTAAATCGTGTGGCATGAATGGGAACACAATATAAAGCAAAGCAATTACGACTACTGTGGTTGATGGCAGCACTGAAAATCTCAGAATCCCCCTCTCATGCCTTTTTCTTTTTCCTCTTCTTCCTTTTTTTCCCAGGACATTCAAAGGATCTTACATTTTCATGAGTACAGTTTTAAAATCATTGCATAGACTACCTCTTAAGACCCAAAACAACCCTGATGCATTCACAGAGCATTTTGTATAGATATATGGATAAGTCCACAGGAGAAGCTGCCTTTTAAATCCCACGCACATCCTGACTGCTTCCAAGAGGCCCCAGTACTACTGTGTACCTTCAGCATGGACCCTTCAACATGGAGCTGTCCCTACCATATGCCCAACATGCTCAAGGTACTCCCCCTAAACCTGAAATAAAGAAGCAAATGGAATTTTTAAAAATGCAGTTAATGATGTTTCTACGTGATAAGTGCACCAAATGAATGTGTCTACTTTTACATCTATAAGAATGTTGACATTATCTTACTGAGTTATTTCATGAAACACTGATCTAGATAATCTATTTAAAGCCCAAATTGAATTTAGTGGCTTAATCCCTTGAATGATATTGTAATCTACCCATAGCTTCATGATTTGATTGAATTAAACTTGAATAAATCAGAAAATTGTTTCCTTGCACTTGTATTAAAAACATAATAGATTTGATGTATTGCTAGCTATTATTTATATTAGGTTTAAAATTTTTCTTTGTGCTGTTTTAAATATGCATGTCACAACTCTAAGCCAATATTTGGCTTATATCACACTAAGATTTCTAACATAGGGTCTTTATGACCTTTGTTTCTGTTATTTTCCTTTCCTGAGCTGCCTGTTTTTCAGGGCTTGTCCTAGTTACAGATTTTTAGTTTATCGTTTTCTGAAGAAGGCTATTACTCTCTGGGGAGTAGTGTTCATAATCCCAGTGATCCACACTGAGTTGGATGAGGACGTCTGTCTACCCAACTCCAACACTCGAATAAGGTGATACATAGGACAGAGCAGTTTTCACAGTCAGTGGATCCTCATATATGGGAGTAACTTTACTAAATTAAATTTACCTTATATAGATTCAAAGGCACAACATTCAAATATTGTCTATGTGACTTTAACCCATCTCCTACATCAGTCCAGAGACCCAAATAAAAACTTCCCTTCCAAATGAAGGCAAAAGGCCAAAATAAAACAAATTAGCAAACCAAAACAAAACAAAATCCTATGATGTTCCAGGAAGCTAAATAAAATCTTCTTGTGCAAATAAAGGCAAACTGCAAAAATAAAACAAACAAAAACTCAACAACTATCTTAAGATCAGGAAGGCATAGAGGAAGTCTCATTCTTTAAGCAACCAGTTACTCTTCTTTTGTGTCTTACAATAATCCAGAAATTTCAGACATTGGCTCTGATGATGATTTTCAAACACATCTTGATTTTCAATGGTAAGAAATTCACACGTATTGTAGCCTTTAGATTTCTCCAGGGTGAGCAAGGGCATCCTTGCTGCACATAGAGGCACTTGGTAATGAATAGGGCTATTCATGTAGAATTTATGTCATTTCCTTTTTTAGCTTTTCCTTTTGAAGCCTTGTTACTTAAAACAAAATTCAGTAGACATAGCTTACTTTATACCATGTGCTATTCGTGGGCTATTCTGTCTATTTTTCCCTGCAAATTTTTGTTTTAGATATGTGAACACTAAGGTTTAGGGAGTGTATTAGTTCAAGCCACCATAACCAATACCATAGCATAACAAATACCATAGACTGCGTGTCTTTAAACAATAGAAATTTATTTTCTCACAGTTTTAGATGCTGGGAAGCCCAAGCTGAGGTGCTGACAGATTTGATTTCTGGTGAGGGCTCTCTTCCTGGCTTGCAGGAGGCTGCCTTCTTGCTGTGTTCTCATTTGGTGGAGAGAGAGCCCTCTGCCACCTCTTCCTATGAGGGCACTAATCTTATCAGATCTCAGCCTTATCCTTATGACTTCATTTAACCTTAAATGATTCCTTAACTTCCTTATAGGCCCTATCTCTAAATACAGACACATTGAAGCTCAGGGTTTTAATGTATGAATTTTGGGGGGACACAACTCAGTCCATAGCCTTTAAAGCAGCAGAGCTAGAATTTGAATCTAAGTAGTGTGACACTGGAACCCTGTTGTCAACCCTCTTACAGCTGCCTAAGATTTTCATAGATGATTATAAGGTTGGCTCAGTTTGTCTTGCAAACCTCTCCACCTTTCTTTCCCTGTTCTATGTTTTAGGCATATTCCTCTCACCTGACTCTACCAAATCTCCATGTTGTAGGCCCTCAGTGTTCATCTCATTTGTACTAAAGATTAATTCCTTCCAAGGGTATTTGCATATTTATGAACACAATGTTCCAAATAAGAGGCATGCCCCACATAACAAATATTAGCTTTTAGAGCATATGGCAGATGAGACGTATTTTTAAGAGACTTTGTCCTCATCTCTCAGATCACCCCTTAGTGAAAATTGTAGCACTTTGGAATATGAGCTTGTAGTACATACATTTCTTACCAAATTAATTAATTTTTTCCTTACTAATACCAAGAACACTGTTGTTTAATTCATTTTGTTTAATATCTACTGCTTCCACCTTTCTCTTTTTATTAACATTTATTGAACAATTTTTGTATGTAGGACATAAAGTGTACATTTAAAGATAAAAGGTGTTCTTTGCTTTCAAGGAAATTAGACATTAGCAGAGAAACAGACTTGTATACAACTAACTACTGACCTAACTAGAATATATTAAATCTCAAAATAAGAATCTAAAAAATGATATGACATTTCAGAGAATGAAATCAGATAATACAAAATAATTTTTATTTCATTTTATTTTGTGAACAGTGAGATACTCTTGAAATCTTACGAGTACCTAGATAGCTTGATCCAATTCATTTCCAGAATCACCTCTCCAAAATAAAGGGGAGGCTAAAGGGGAAGAGAGTCTGATCTATTATAATTTTCCTAAGGTAAATCCTAAAAGAAAAGAGATGTTCTAAACAGTAGAACACCTTTGTAAGTCAAGGATTTGTTGTTTGGAAGTCACATCCCCCTTAAAAGATTACTGTTTCTCCACTCATTATCACAAGGGACACTTTTGATCAGGATATTAGTGACTGGCATGACACAGGCAATGACAGAACAGGGAACTGACCAATAAAAATAGACTAGGTCATAAATTTGTAATTAACAGGTGTGACCATGTTGATATGGGTTGGTTGAATGTCAGAGCTGCTTTTGACCCTTGTTTTATATCCAGAGATCCCATGATTTGAAAAATTTTACTTGTTAAACACATTTCATGAGTTAAGTAATAAGTAAATTATTTTCCAGTTTCTTAATTGAATGATGATCTATGATTTACATCAGCTTAAGGTCAGTATAACAATGAATTGATACAATTTTAGTGGCCATTTATAAAAATGGGTGAGTCAGTTGGCCTAAGTGCGTGGCCTTATATTAAGCAAATGTATAATTTCCATTTGGCATTTTAAAATATTAAGAATAAATATTAAAAATATTTACCTAACTTTATCAAATTCCTAGGGTACAGTGGACTGCTGTCATCCATTAATAGTGTTGATTTAATTTATGTGCCTCATAGTCTGGAAATGTTTTTAAAATCAATCTCTCTCTCTTCCTAATACACACACCCCTCCCCCCCACATATACCTGTATATATATCTGTACATATCTATAATTATAGATTTTACGTGAATGTCTTTATAACTGATGTATTGTTCAGTTGCCAAGGTATTTACCACTCCCTTTTGCCTTACACATTTATGTTACACACCTGGCTTCTGAAAACATGTGTTTTTAATTTCCGATTTAGACCATTGTATGTTTTTGGTGATATCACTTTGTCCATGTCAAAATTCAATTCCAGTATAATGAGTCATGCTATGATAGAGTTTTTAAAATCTATAATTGGCTTCAACTTTTGAAGCACTATTAATTCAGATTTTACTATTTATATTTGGCAATTTCTACTTGAGTTGAATCCATCTTCACTTCCAGTACGCACACATTCCATTTTTAGTTCAAAGATTTGCTAACTCTTTTAAATGCTAGTATTGACCTTCGGAGATTCTAAAAAGCACATTTGACTTTTTGTGCCATGTAAAACTTCTCTTGTTGACTTTTGTTTCGATTCTTCCTTTTACTTGCCTCCCCTGCTCCTCCACTGAAACCAGTTCTCTCAAAACTACCTGCCCCCAACCTCAGCCAAAGGAAAAAAAAAAAAAGCATCTGTGATCTTGAGTACGTAGTGATGGTGCCCTTGACACATATGCACATGCAGGGACCAACAGGCAACATTCTTGCGCCACCTTGGTTTGCCTGTTACCTTCCTGCCCACTCCTTTCCTCCCCTGGGACCACTTTCTGATGCTGCTGCAAAGTCTTGTCTAAGAAATGGCAACATTGTGCCCTAAATGTGCTGACTTTCCCTTCCCATTGTACTTTGTAAAGATCATGGGTAATTTTAGTAAGGACAAAGTAGCAAAAGGACAACCAGAAGAATGCTGAATGGTTACAACCCCAGTGGCAGATATAATGTCTTTTTGATGAACATTAATGATCTAGGGTATACTTCAGGGAAAGTACATTACAAGGTCTTCGAGAGAGAACATTATGACCGGCACCTGTAATTCTTGCCTGTATTCACAAGAACTGAATGTCCTCATGAGCTGACTTTTGCCTTGCATTGCTAATGTTAAATAAGAGAATGGATGGGAAACAAATGGTAGCACTTGGGGACATTTTTCTTTCTTCTCTAAAGAAAAAAATGGCAAATGGTGGTGTGAATGCAACTTGCCACAAAACATAAAAGTGTAAGAGTTCCACTGTTTGAGGTGAAAAAATAAGTTTGTTTTTTTTTTTTAATTGTAAAAATTAGCTCCAGGTTCTCTCAGGAGCTTAAAGAAAAAAAGCTTTGAGAAATGGGAGTGAATTGCAAGATAGGGTTTGTGTAACAAGTTCCTCAAACCACAGAGGTCACATGGGCTCTTTCTGCTTTGCTACTTTTGATTACTTGTCAGAGTTGTACTTTTAGCTTCCCCCATCCTGCAAGGCCACTCAACCATGTGCTAGCTGGAGTGATCTTTATTCACAATGTCTTTACAAAGGCTCCTGCAACACAGCAGCAATGGCAATTTGGCGGACTTCTGTGCTGGGCCAGCGTATAGCTCTTACTCCACACTCACAGGTAGCCTTACGATGGACGATAATAGAAGGATTCAAATGTTGGCAGACACGGTGGCTACTCTACCTCGGGGACGAAAGCAGGTATGATTGCTATTTTGTACCTTTTAGAGTGTTCACGTTCTCTTGAGGGCAGAGTGATATGTTTGTCTGACTTCATACTAATAGTGATATTTTAGAGGCTTTGGAATTAGTGGCTGATTATTATGGGCGAAGGAGGTGAGATGCTCAGGGAGCTGGGTGAACCAGTCCAAAGATTTGAGACCACAGTCAAACTTTTTTTTCAAGGCAAAAAATAGTTTGTTTTTCTCATTTGGAGAAGTGCTCAGATAAAATAAAAATCATTACGCATAACAAACTTGAAGATGGTTTATATAGATACAACCAGTATGAGAATTAATGATCTTTTCCCCATTGTGTCTCCCTTGATTCTTTCCCTTCCATCCTCACTTGCAGTCCTTGATGGTCATTTCAGTTCATAATCAAATAAGAAATACTTTTTTTGAGGACAAATTTTGTTGACTAATTATCTTCAGCTCTTGGGCACTGGCACATACCTCATGCTATTGGAAAGTAAGATTTTTGTTTTTGGATAGATGAGTGCCAGATTGAATATCAGCTCACCACTTAGTGACTGTGAGATCTTGAGCAAGCCACTTGCCTCTCTAAGCTTCAGTTTCCTTTTTTCTAAAATGGAGTTAATAATAGAACCACCCTTATTGGGTTCTTATGTTGGTTAAATAAGGAACTGTGCAGTGCCTAACATGGTGACTGGCATTCAGTGCATGCTTATTAACTGCCAGATTATGCCATTTTAATATTTTTATTGCAAAGTTTGTCTCTAGGGATGAAAACTCATTTGGAAAAATCTATGTCTAACTGAATTTATTTTGATTTTTTGTTCTTCAATTTCTAGCATGTCAAAAAAATATTTTTAACCATAATACCTCTTCAGGATTTTTTAAAACGACTTGCTCTAAATCCCCAGGTACATATTTGAATTTCGATATAGGATTTCTACAGAAAATATTTAAAATTGCCATAGAGCAAGAATTTTTGTGCTGAAGTCTTGCATGTACATCATGTGCTTCTCTTACGCCTTCTAAATTCAGGATTAGAGAGGTATGGCATAGGGGGAGAGACATGATCTTTTTTGCAGTGATGTATATAGCTGATGCCTTGGCATTTTTCACAATGAAGATAAGGGCATAATTTTCCATGATTTGTATTATTGATCGTTCTCAATCTAAAGTGCTTTTATGATACAAACTTTAATGTAGTGATGCACATTTCATCAATCTACAACCTGTCTGAAGATAAAGCAACATGAGAAATGCCGACATCTTTTTTCAGTTTTCAGATATAAAGCAGTCAGATTTTTGTTATATTTGCCATGAAGCTATCACATTAACTATGGTTCACTTGATTAGGCTATGTTTTTTTTGTTTTTTTTTTTTTTCCTGAAGAGAGTTGGTATTTTTTGAATCAGGGTGGGAACTTTCCACCCTCTATGTCCTCCATACCCGCAACCTCACTCATTTGATCTACTCTCTAGCCCATGCAATTCAATGCAACAGATGGTTCCTGAGCACCTACAAGGAGATAGACATCATGCTAGAGTAGGAGGCAAAAAGACGAGAAGGGAATGTTTTCTACCCATATACTGTTTACAATTCAGTAAGCAGAAAGAATGGGTTTTCTGCAAAGTAAAACAACATGAATACTCTCATCCAAGTGAAACATCTTTATATATAGTCTTGGAAATAGATATTCCAGATATTGAAGGGTATTCCAGAGCAAGGGAGAAACTGAAGCTGCGGCACAGATCCTGGTGCCTGGAGGATTTTTTGTGTAACAACACAATATTAAGTGTGTCAGGAGAACCTGGTTAGTGTGTAGGAGGTGAGAGGAGACCTCAGAGCTGGGCTGCTTTACAGAACATTTGGACAACTTCTGAAAAAGCCGGCACGAGGGCCACTGAACATGTTTGAGAAGTAGAAGATTTCAGGAATCTTATTGTAGAAATGTGGTGGATTAGTAAGTGAGTAGAGACTAGTGGTGAGGGAGGAACTTTTGCAGTTGTTGGAGAAAGCAGAAATGGGGGAACAGAAAGGAGACTGAAAAGCTTTAATATGAAAGGAACTGAAGATGGAGGAGTCACATCTGGTTTAAGCCAGGTGAAGATAGCATGAACTGAAAGAAGGCAATCAGTAGGAGAGGCTGATTATCAGAAGAAGGTAAAGACAGGGATTTTGGCATATGAAATGCACGTGTGTGTGTGTGTGTGCATATGTACGTGTACACATATGTACACAGGCACACACATATCCCCATACTAATTAATTTATGTAGATGTTCTCATCTTTTCTAGGTCTTCTCATTCCCCTTCTCTCAAATTCTTTCATGTGGTAGACTCCCCATATCCAAACAGCTTTTTCTTACTGTTGTGAGAATTGCTTTAAAAAATAGCAAAACAAAACTTCTTGTACATGATAGTTCTGATTCCGTACAATTATCATCAATGAGACTTGATGCAAGTTTATCCCAACATTTCACAATCTTCCAAATGGATGTTCATTTCCTTTAACTGGTTTTTAGAGAATAATCACCCATTTGGCACTGACTAAATTGCAGGCAACAAGATCCTTGTGAGGCAATCACATGAGCAGGTGTTTCTCTGCCTACTGTTATTTTCAACACTTTCAGGGCTGACGTCAACAGCTCATACTTCTTGTTGTTGTTGGCTTTGGTTTCTGCAAAGCTATATCTGGTTAGCTTGTAGTTTCAAATTAGTCTTCAGAATCAATTGGGTGTTTACATTCAGAATTATTTAAAAATAGATTTCTCTGTGTGCATGTCATCTCACTACCTGTACTGGTAGGAAGTGTCAGACACCCCAGTATGGCTTCTGCTTGTGAACATAGTTTTAGGGCAAAAGAAAGAAAATCTTTGCAATGGAAAGCTCGATAGGAAGGAGACAGGAGGAATTAAGGACAGCCTCTATCAATGGCGCCAAAGAAGTAGTGATTGTCTTACCACCCACTCTCATAACTGTAGTACGTTGCTTTTGGAAAGCAGTTTTTACAGAATGCTATAGTGAGAACCAGGGACCTGACAAACAAGTCCACAAACTTTAGTGGTACCACAGACTGACTCTCTTTTCCTCATTTTCTTTCAGTTATCACATTATTGCTAAATAGGCAATTGCTGGAATGCTGATTTCATCTACAAGTTCAGATAGGGAATGTGTGCTCTGCTCTGGGATGTGTACACTGCTGGGCAGGGCTCTGCCCTGCAGTGGCTTTCACGGTGTGTCCAGCAGCACACCCATTAGGTGCTGTAACTCCCAATTGTCCTGAACTACACCAAAGGATTTTAATCACTTCATGACAATTTTAGGTAGAAAACTGTGCTAATTTCACTACAAAAGACTTTGAAAACTATTCTTTAATCCATATTGTGGCATGCATGATCAATACCCAATAATTTTTCTTGAAGAGGTCTGTCTGTGAGCCTACAGTCAGACCTTACTTGGAAATGGCAGTATTGTATTTCGGTTTCTCCGGGCACTTAACATTAGGCAATTAAGTTCAGCTCCATTATTTTGTTGCATCTTTGAACAGTCTGTGGAGCATTGATATCCTAACGCTCCTTACTTGAAAAGGGGTGGAAGTTGCATGGAAGAATTAGGGAGTGAGGCAGGGGACTGGAAAGGCAGCTGAGCACATAATTTTGGGGACTTTGAAACAAATACCAGTGACAAAAAACCTCACTCTTGAATCAGTAGCCTCTCCTCAGCACCCTCCCCAACACTTTCAGGAGATGAGTATATAGAGTGGGGACCAAGAGGAAGTAACCCTCTGTAGGAGCCCCAGAGTGGCTACAGTGTTGAATTTTGAGCTTCTCTAAGGAAGGCTGGCTATCTGGCTGAGCTGCCAATTACTCCTATCTTTCGAAAATTGATAGCTGAAGTATTGGTCTTGGTTTCCCACTGAAGAGGAATGTGTGGAATCACTGCAGAGCAGAAGAAATTAAATTTTGAATATTAATGCCTGATCTTTAAGTCATTTGACTAAAAACAGAAGAGTGATCGTAAGCCCAACACTAGGTATCAGTGTATTATGGCTAGAAAGGAGTTAAGAAGCTTTGTCTATTCAGCAGTCATAATTGAATGTGTAGTTTGCAAGCCTGCCAAATTGCTAAACCTAGATTTCTCATATTAGATAATGTGTAATAAAAGACAGCTGTTGCCAGCATATGCTGTGAATTGCACACCAGTTCCTCATTCATGATTTTTGGTGCCATCACTACAACCCTTAGAAAAGGCTCTGCCTGGGAGGGCTGTCTGGGGAACATAGACCCCACTGGTCAGATCCTTGAATAGGGCTGTTCACCCAAGGGAAAGGAGTGCAGGAAAGACTTTTTTTTTTTTTCTCCAAGGTGCAAAACCCTTGATAAGATCTTAGACACACTTCATTTCACTTTAGGCAGGTAGTTTGGTGTGTGAGCTAGGTCGAACCCTGGGAACATTCCTTTCCACATCGCCTGAGTCTGACAGCCCAGATCACAAACAAGTAGACTTTGTGTCAAGATGTGGCACGTGTCAGAGAATTTGACGGTACTTAATTTATTTAAATTGTTTTTTGTTTAAGTGTTAGGTGCTTGAAACAGCCTCTTAGCTAATACAGAATGGAAACTAATTTGTAATTTGACTTAATCTGACTTTTGGTGTGGCTGATAACCCAAATCAGTCAGTCCACAGGAACTGAAAATCTGCTATGTTTCTCATGTTGTGCTAGACAAATATTTTCATCTTTAACTAGTCAATTAGCTAGATAGAAAGGTTAGAAGTAGAGTGGTAGGGGAAGTATCTATAGAGGTTTCAGGTCTGTCCTGTGGTTTAAAAGATTTTACATTTGAATCTATCCAGAATGACTTTTGATTCAAAAGACAGGTTGGATGAAATCTTGAAGTTCCTAATAGATGCATTGATTTCTGGCATAGTAAAAGGGCATTTAAAATTGACAAGGCTCAAAATTTTACTAATAATTTATTAATTCTTGCCACCATTCATCCACTTAGCAGTTATGTACTGAGGCACTACTATAATTGTTTTCTTTTTTTTTTTTCTTTTTTTTTTGAGACGGAGTCTCGCTCTGTCACCCAGGCTGGAGTGCAGTGGCCGGATCTCAGCTCACTGCAAGCTCCGCCTCCCGGGTTTACGCCATTCTCCTGCCTCAGCCTCCCGAGTAGCTGGGACTACAGGCGCCCGCCACCTCGCCCGGCTAGTTTTTTGTATTTTTTAGTAGAGACGAGGTTTCACCGTGTTAGCCGGGATGGTCTCTCGATCTCCTGACCTCGTGATCCGCCCGTCTCGGCCTCCCAAAGTGCTGGGATTACAGGCTTGAGCCACCGCGCCCGGCCTATAATTGTTTTCTATTAGTACTTTTTCTATACTTCTTGTTTTGGATTGAATTTTTTTTTTGTTCTTGTCTGTTTTCTTTCATTTTAATTTTTTTGATTTTTAAAATTTGTATTTATTTAGTTGATATATAATCATACATACTCATGGTATACATAGTGATGTTTTGATACATAGAATGTATAGTGATCAGATCAGAGTAATTAGCAAATCCGTCATCTCACACAATGATCATTTCTTCGTTTTGGGACTGTTGAATATCCTCCTTCTAACTATTTGAAACTAGTACATGATATACTATTGTTAACTATAGTTAGCCTACAGTATAGAGCACTAGAACTTATTCTTCCTATCTAGCTGTAATTTTGTATCCTTTAAAAAATGTGTCCCTATCCATTTCTTCCCCCAACCCTTCTCAGCCTCTAGTATCCTCTGTTCTACTTTTTACTTCTATGAGATCAACTTTTTTTAGCTTCCACATATGAGTGAGAACATGTGGTGTTTAACTTTCTATTCCTGGCTTATCTCACTTAACATAATGTCTTCCAGTTCAATCCATGTTGCTGTGAATGACAGGATTTCATTCTTTTTTATGGCTGAATTGTATTCCATGGTGTATATATACCACATTTTCTTTATCCATTCATCTGTTGTTGGACACCTAGGCTGATGCCATCTCTTGGCTATTGTGAATAGTGCTGCAATAAACATGGGAGTGCAGATGTCTCTTCGATATAATGATTTCCTTTCCTTTGGATGAATTCCCAGTAGTGGGATTGTGGGATCATATGGTAGTTCTATTTGTAGTTGTTTGAGGGACCTCCATACTGTTCTCCATAGTGGCTGTACTAATTTACATTCCCACTAACAGTGTATAAGAGTTTCCTTTTCTCCTTATCCTCACCAGCATTTATTATTCATTGTCATTTTGATAATAGCTATCCTAACTGGCGTGAGATGATACCTCCTTATGGTTTTAATTTCCATTACCCCAATGATGAGTGATATTGAGCATTTTTTCATATATTTGTTAGCCATTTGTATATCTTCTCTCTCTCTTCTTTCTTTCTTTCTTTCTTTCTTTCTTTCTTTCTTTCTTTCTTTCTTTCTTTCTTTCTTTCTTTCTTTCTTTCTTTCTTTCTTTCTTTTTCTTTCTTTCTCTCTCTTTCTTTTTTTTGAGATGGAATCTCACTCTGTTGCCAGGCTGGAGTGCAGTGGCATGATCTCAGCTCATTGCAACCTCTGCCACCCAGGTTGAAGTAATTCTTCCAATTCGGCTTCCCGAGTATCTGGGATTACAGGCACCTGCCATCATGCCTGGCTAATTTTTGTATTTTTGTAGAGACGGGGTTTCACCATGTTGGCCAGGCTGGTCTTGAACTCCTGACCTCAGTTGATCCACCCTCCTCGGCCTCCCAAAGTGCTGGAATTACAGGCTTGAGCCACCATGCCCAGTCTTGTATGTCTTCCTTTGAGGAAGGTCTGTTCAGATCATTTGCCCATTAAAAAAAATTTTTTTTTATCTTGAGGTATTTCAGTTCATTATATATTCTGGATACATAAATGAGTAGTTTGTAAATATTTCCTTCCATTCCACAGCTTGTCTTTTCACTCTGTTGATTGTTTGCTGTGCAGAATCTTTTAAATTTAATATAGCCCATTAGTTTATTTTTGCTTTTGTTGCCTGTTTTTTGAAAGTCTTATTCATAAAAATTTTTCCCAGTCCAATGTGCTGGAGCATTTCCCCTACGTTTTCTTCCAGTAGTTTTATTGTCTCAGGTTTTACATGAAGGTTTTGATCCATTTATTCATTTTCAGTTGATTTCTGTATAGAGTGAGAGGTATGGTCTAGTTTCTTTCTTCTGCATATGGATATACAGTTGTCTGTTTTGTTTCATTTTTAAATCTTGCTACATATTTAAGATTTTTAAATTTTACTTTATGTATTTTAGTGATTATCCTTGAGTTTTTCCCATGATATTGAATTTAAGAAAGGACAATGTTGAAAACTATCTTTACATATTTCTCCTGAACTTGAATATTTCACTTGGCTCTTCAATCACCTCAGATTCTTCCATTTTCATTTAGTAGTTTATATGTTTTTATCTATTTCTCTATTTTTCAGTTTCCATTCTATTCCAGGCCCTGTGCTGGGCATTGAGGCAGAAAGTAAAACAAATAACATTCCCCAAGAGGCCCAAATCACACAGATGATTATGTACAGATGTGAAGTATTTGCTCCAGTATGCATTTCATATAAATATATACATATAAGTATACATATATATAGCTCTCTCTATATGGATATATGAATAATATGATGAATACTGTTAGCAAGAGTAATACTTTAAAAATATAAGCCCTTATTTATGGAGGTATAAGATACTTCTTTTATAAAAAGAATAAAAAAGCCCTAGTTATGATTATATAATTTGAATTAAGGGTGGAAAACAAGCAGCTGAAGATGATAAAAATAGATTAAGAAAATATGAGTACAATATAAGGGAGAGACTGAGAATGCTTGGAAATATCAAGTTTGTGACTCTCTTCTGCGAGGAGGCCCACTAACATAGATGAATAGTCACTATACTTGTTAACGGTACATATGAAGTACAAAATCAGGTTACAACAAACCATACCAATCCTTGTAGGCATTCCACAGTTAGTGCTTATAAACTGAAAAGAGATACTTTTTAGCAAGACTAGAGAATCTTTTTGGGTCTGAGCCATCTATTTCAGTCTTCATTGCAACATAAGTAAGTTGAAGCCCAGAACTAACAATAGAGGAAAATATAATTAATTTACAGCAAATTGGCAAGAAGAGATCACCTCTCCATTACATTAAGTTTATGGACTGGTGGCTGAATTCTTAACACTGGTCCCTTCCAGGAAATGTGTGTAAATGCTGGCATTTGGTACCTGGAAATTCAAATTTCCTACAGTGGTGTAGGCATCACTCCTAATAAATGTCTTAATAAGCATTTCATTTGTGTAACTTGTCGCATAAGCATTAATATCTTCTACATATTTTCCCCCTTCTAGTTTTCATCCTTTCCTTATTTTATTTTGCCTTGTCTGGACTGACTATGCATTGATCTCTTGATATTTTATGTGTTCATTTATATATGACAGCCATTTCAGGTTGACAATTAAAAACCCTGGGTTAGCTAGGAGCTTATGTGTTGGGTTCTTGAACCAACACTTGAGAATAGGGCTAATAAACATTTTCTGAACAAAGAAACAAACAAACAAACAAAAAAAACAAAAACAAAAAACCACACACACAAAAACCTGCTGCAATTTTCCTAAAAAATAAGTTGTCACCTTTTGTTGATGCTGCTTCTGTTTACAGCGGTAGAATGTGTCCTGAAAGCTTATGTTTATATGATCTTTTCTGAAAGTGTAGAGGAATGAAGGTGATATTATTTATATCA
This sequence comes from Theropithecus gelada, assembly GCF_003255815.1. NCBI lineage: Eukaryota > Metazoa > Chordata > Mammalia > Primates > Cercopithecidae > Theropithecus > Theropithecus gelada. The sequence goes on from NW_020257632.1 coordinate 35,167, forward strand.
TTTATACTATTCTGAGGTTTCTTTCCTTTCTTTGCTGGAAGTTTAACTTCAGTCTTCCAAAACTATTACAAAAATAAATCATAAGCAGAAATGAGGTTTTGAGTTCCTGGTTTTACCTGAATTGTGTGTGTGAGTTGATTGTTTAGAGATTATTTTATCCTACTAAAAACAGTAACATATTGAATTATTATAGTAAACACAGTCATTTCATCATCATCTCCAAAAACTATAAAGTATTTGGGTTTCATATGCCATTCTACGTATGCTATTTTTCTTTGGATTTCAGTGTGATTACAAATTGCTATGGTTAATCTTTCAGAGTCTGTTTTAAATACAGACCAGAGAGGAAGTTCTCTTTGGGAGCTTTGGAGTTTTGCCACATTATATTAACTCTTTTGCCACATTGTATTACTATCTAAGCCTCTTTCAATCTTTTAATTGGAATGCCTAGAATCCTGTCTCCCTACTCTCCTCTGCTGTCACTAGAGAATGTAGAGAATGGAAATGGCTGCCTTTATGCAACAATTTCCCAGGAGCTGGGCCAAAGAAGGTGGTAAAGAACAGGGTGTATGTGTGTCAGTGTGTGTGTGTGTGTGTGTGTGTGTGTGTGTGTGTGTGTGAGAGAGAGAGAGAGAGAGAGAGCGAGAGAGAAAGGGAGAGAGAGAGAGATTTAGAACATTTTACAGTGTATCTTGAAGACCCTGGGATAACTATATGCTTTTTGTATTTTTCAGCTTGCTTTGACCAGATCAAGTTCTTTAAGTGACTTTTCCTGGTCTCAAAGGTAAAGAAATTGAATTATTTTTTGTCTCTCCCAAAATATTTAGGAACACAGCTCTCCAGACTGTTTCTTTCTCTCTCTCCCTTTCTCTCTCTCTCTCTCTCTCTCTCTCACACACACACACACAGACACACACACAGAATCTTACATACTACAATTTACATAAATGTCAGTTATTTTTAATTGTGACAGTTATTTTTAATGATAAATCTGTGCCAAATGTGATACTTTAATTTTCATGCAGTTTCTTTTTTAAACATTTTTATTACAGAAAGCTTGTTACTGTGGAGAAGCAGGATAATGAAACATTTGGATTTGAAATTCAGGTGGGCAGTTTTCACATTTTCTAGACTTCCAAGGAAGAAAGTGGCATTGGTAGTGTCATGTTATGTGCAAAGAAATAATGAAGTTAGGATTAGAGAATGATGGAGTCTATGATTTTATTCAGTGTGTGCTTGTTTGGGGGTAGTTTTTCAGTGTGTTGAGTACTATTAAGGAAGGAAAACATTGAAGATGATAACATAAAACCCCCGAGATATGTTCAACAGTTTGTGCTTAGTTACTTCGGTCTTCCCTTAAGTCCCAGACCGATCAGAAATGGTTGGTACCAGCCAGGTCTTAGATAAGAGAGTGAAATACATTTTACAGATGTGCATTTGATATATTTGCATTTTGAATGTGTTTTGCATAATCATATTGTTATACTGTATATCAGATTTTAAATATTTACTTTGGCATTCAAGAGACACTCAAAAGACTATACATCTGTGTATATGGAATGCGTATATTCATGGATAGCTCCTGGTGCGTTTTGCTGCTAAAGAGTTCATATTGTACATGATGAAAAACTTGTAGCTTTTTTTCCTAATGACAATGCTTTATAATTGTTATTTGAAACACTTGAGAACATTTGGCTCTACTTGCAGATTGCCTCATGCTGTAGGAAATTTTTAAGTCTTTGTAAGTTTCAGCATAATTGCCTAAGAATTTCATTGCTTATTTGCTGTCTGCTTTTTCATGACCACATTTGTAAAGTGGGTGAGGTAGGTCAAATGAAATCTAACCCAATTAAGTGCGACAGTAGTAGCTTAAGCATTTCTGTTTTTTTTTTTTTTTTCCCATAGTACGTTTGCATGTCTTTTGGATGTGTTTTGCATAATCATATTCTTACACTCTATATCAGATTTTAGATCTGAGCTTTAGTGCTGCTTTCAGAAAACTTTGGTGTGATATCAGCCCCACAATTGGAAAGTCAGCGTGTATTTTAAGATTAGGAACAGGAAACTGCTAAGTAAAACATGTTTTATGAGTAAAGAAACAAAATGGAACTCTAGCTGCAATGAAGACAGAGAAGGCACTTTGAAAAGAGGATTGCTTCCACTTTCTGAACTCTTCTACTTTTAAATTTGGTGAAATCTGTAATTCACCACAGTAATTGGTGAAATCTATTAGGTTTTAGAAGCATAGTACTCCCTCTTATTCCCCAGTCATATGAACTACTCCCTATTCTGTTGTAGAGACTCTGCTTTTTGTCACTGCCTCTTTTTAAAGGAGAATTATCCTCAAGGATGTGCAGCAGTGGCTACTGAAAACAGGATGAAAGACTACTCACCTGTCTTTATTTTTCTTACACTGCTATAATATATGTCACTACTCATTGTTCAATGAGTAGTGACATCATATATATATATATGTATATGTATATTATATGTCACTACCCTTAAGTTTTTCTCCCATACCATAAACACTTATTCTTCATGCAGCAAGAGTCAAAACTATGTCAGACCACAACACCACCGAACCTTTGTAGATCAACATGAACTAAGGGCACCTCTAAATGGCAGCATGCATGTGTTATCTCAGTGATGCGGGAACCCACACCCCTGTAAATTCCCTCTGGTATATGCTCCCCATTGTCAAATACACACCGTAATCTATTCCCTAGTACTCATCAGATTGGCAGCAGTCAACAAATAGGAGACATGCTTCCGGGAACTTTTTGAAAATCAGATAGAATCTCATGTACTCATATTGTGCATGCAGTGTGAGTACGTATTTGGGATGTGGCCTACTAGAGGAATGACACTTTGGAAGAGACCAGATCCATGGTTCTCCATGGGAGCTAGTTTTATGCTGCTTATGAGAATCGTACAGCCCAATAGGAATGCAGACTTTGGACTCATGCACACCTGAATTCATATCCTCTCAATGACTGCCTTATGGGGTCCTTAGGAGTTTTAAATGAAATAATACATGCAGTATACCTAGTGATGTGCCTGGTACCAATAGAAGATCCACAAATGACAGGTGTTAGAATGAATGTCACTGGGCATGAGAAAGGACAATGAGATCTTTGTGTCTCTAAGAAATGCAGGTGATCATTGTGTCACTGATCCCTTAGTAGGAGCTAGAAGACTGGGTAAGGGAGAGAAGTATCCAGTTAATACTTTCTGTAGCTTTGGGGTTTCCGTTTTTTTTCTATTTCTAACTACCAAATTTTACACCCAATGTGAACATATATGGAGGTGCCAGTTACATAAATCAACATGTTTCCACTGCACTGTACTCAACTTTGATCTCTGGGAATGGAGGGTAGAGTCTCACTGCTAATGAGAATTGTTAGAACAGTGGTTTCCCAAAGGAGTGTCAGTTATATCTTTTGTTCATGTACCACATGAACTAGTTCAGTCTTTCATCTCCAGAAGGGTCTAGGCTATACTGAGAAGACACCTGGTAGGAAAGCTGTTAATGAAGTTTCTGACATAGATGGGAACATAGTGCATGATCTTTTGAAGTCCCTTTCACCTTTAAGATATGGGGATTCTAAGTGCCTTATAGATTAGATAGAACTCCTTTAGAGGTGAACAGACCCAAGTTTCTAGAAGTTGCTTGCATGTGGCTGACTTGTGGTGCCTCAGGGATTATTGAATAAGAAAGAATGAACATCAGACATTAATTTTTTCACAAGGAAGTAGTACTTTAATGTAGCTTAATTTTAGGAATCAGATGTTTAAAAGACGTACCCTACTCAGAACACTGATTTTGCTTCTAAGTGGGACTAGACTTCATAATTTAAATGTGTGAGAAAAAGAAAATTATATTTGTTATAGGTCATTGGGACACTATATCTAGCAAACATTTATTCAGTGTTTTGGTATAATTAAAAATAAAAAAAACCCACACAACCAAACTTCTTGTGCCTAATTGAGGCAAGAGTCGAAGCTTAACTTTTTCTAATTTAGTTGGGTGACTAATGAACCGGTGAGGATTCAGGACAGGCATACCAGAGGGTGCTCAGAAATGAAGGTAATTGAGTCAATTATAGTACTTTTGAATAAATGCAGGGCAGATTGTCATTATGTGCAGAACTCTGATTTAAAATAATCATTGTTGGCATGTCTCCTTGCTGCATGTGTACAATTTCATACTCCTATAATGAGTGTTTTAGCTTGGGAGAACCACACAGGGATTTTTCTCATTGCACTTGGCCATCGTTGTTTTATCCCATTGGGAAATGAGAAACTCAATTTTTAAAAATAAGTATGTAATTATGACAGCATCAGGTGATATCTTGGGCTTGAAAATATAAAATCTTGAGCCACTTTCATTTCACTTTCTTTCTCATGACAGATGTCTTTATGAATGGAGTTGGCTACAGATTGTCTGGTAGAATTGCAAAATTGATACCTTGATTCAGTTTATAGCGGAAATCCTTTCCAAATTGTCCTTTGGACTTACCTGTTATGCTGCTTAATGCTAGTTGACATCATTTTACATTTTGGCAAATAGATGTTGAGGTTGTTAAATAGTAACTATATGTCACCTTAATTTTTACAGTCTTACAGGCCCCAGAATCAGAATGCCTGCTCCTCGGAAATGTTCACTTTGATATGCAAAATACAGGAGGACAGCCCAGCTCACTGTGCTGGCCTGCAAGCTGGTAACTTAAATTTTTGCTCATGTTAGGAATCGTTTAAATAGAAAGAAAATAAAATGTTTTGAGAGTGAAGGTCAGGATGTATTCGTTGCTTTGAGTTTTCTTGGCTCCTTTATGTTTTTAAGACTTGGAGCTGCTTGTTTCATTTGCATGTCAGGAGGGATTATTTAACTAACCAACATAACACTCATTTTTCTTGGCATCTCCCAGGTGATGTCCTTGCAAATATCAATGGTGTGAGCACAGAAGGTTTTACCTACAAACAAGTCGTTGACCTGATCAGATCGTCTGGAAACCTGCTAACGTAACTATCTGTCTAGTTCCCATGGGGCTTCAAAATGTTATGTTTTCTCATAATGCCTGATGAGTGAATAAATAGGCTTTTTGTTCAGCATCACAAGACAGGGTGAGGCAGTGCACTGGAGCTTTAGAGTGGGGTACAAACATTATCAGTTCCTTTTGTTTTTCAAGATTCCTCACACTTCAACATACTGTCAACATCTGAAGTCAGAGGACATCAATAGCCCAAACGTCTGTGTGGGAAGGATGGCCTTTAAAATGTATTTTTTTTGTTAAATTCAATTAAACTGGCACACATTCTCTTTAAACTGGGAGGAACTGATCCAATTTTCATGGTTGATATAATCCTGTGTAACTAAAACAAATAAAAGGTCAGAAGGGCTGAGTTTTTCCTCTTATGTGACAAGCCACCTGTTTTTCTCTTCTAGTGTTCCATTGGAAAGGAAGAATAGTCTGTTCAACCCTCCCCACCCTGAAACACACATACTCACACCATGTGTTCCAAATATTCCAAACTTTTTTTTTTTTTTTTTTTTGAGATGGAGTCTCGCTCTGTCATCCAGGCTGGAGTGCAGTGGCGCAATCTCGGCTCACTGCAAACTCCACCTCCCGGGTTCAGGCCATTCTCCTGCCTCAGCCTCCCGAGTAGCTGGGACTACAGGTGCCCGCCACCACGCCTGGCTAATGTTTTGTATTTTTAGTAGAGACGGGGTTTCATCGTGTTAGCCAGGATGGTTTCGACTTCCTGATCTCATGATCGGCCCGCCTCGGCCTCCCAAAGTGCTGGGATAACAGGCATGAGCCACCGTGCCCGGCCCCAAACTTTTTTTTTTTTTTTTTTAATTTACTTATTATTATTATACTGTAAGTTGTAGGGTACATGTGCATAACGTGCAGGTTTGTTACATATGTATACTTGTGCCATGTTGGTGTGCTGCACCCATCAACTCGTCATTTACATCAGGTATAACTCCCAATGCAATCCCTCCCCACTCCCCCCTCCCCATGATAGGCCCCGGTGTGTGATGTTCCCCTTCCTGAGTCCAAGTGATCTCATTGTTCAGTTCCCACCTATGAGTGAGAACATGCGGTGTTTGGTTTTCTGTTCTTGTGATAGTTTGCTAAGAATGATGGATTCCAGCTGCATCCATGTCCCTACAAAGGACACAAACTCATCCTTTTTTATGGCTGCATAGTATTCCATGGTGTATATGTGCCACATTTTCTTAATCCAATCTGTCACTGATGGACATTTGGGTTGATTCCAAGTCTTTGCTATTGTGAATAGTGCTGCAATAAACATACGTGTGCATGTGTCTTTATAGCAGCATAATTTATAATCCTTTGGGTATATACCCAGTAATGGGATGGCTGGGTCATATGGTACATCTAGTTCTAGATCCTTGAGGAATCGCCATACTGTTTTCCATAATGGTTGAACTAGTTTACAATCCCACCAACAGTGTAAAAGTGTTCCTATTTCTCCACATCCTCTCCAGCACCTGTTGTTTCCTGACTTTTGAATGATCGCCATTCTAACTGGTGTGAGATGGTATCTCATTGTGGTTTTGATTTGCATTTCTCTGATGGCCAGTGATGATGAGCATTTTTTCATGTGTTTGTTGGCTGTATGAATGTCTTCTTTTGAGAAATGTCTATTCATATCCTTTGCCCACTTTTTGATGGGGTTGTTTGTTTTTTTCTTGTAAATTTGTTTGAGTTCTTTGTAGGTTCTGGATATTAGCCCTTTGTCAGATGAGTAGATTGCAAAAATTTTCTCCCATTCTGTAGGTTGCCTGTTCACTCTGATGGTAGTTTCTTTTGCTGTGCAGAAGCTCTTTAGTTTAATGAGATCCCATTTGTCAATTTTGGCTTTTGTTGCCATTGCTTTTGGTGTTTTAGACATGAAGTCTTTGCCCATGCCTACGTCCTGAATGGTACTACCTAGGTTTTCCTCTAGGATTTTTATGGTATTAGGTCTAACATTTAAGTCTCTAATCCATCTTGAATTAATTTTCATATAAGGAGTAAGGAAAGGATCTAGTTTCAGCTTTCTACTTATGGCTAGCCAATTTTCCCAGCACCATTTATTAAATAGGGAATCCTTTCCCCATTTCTTGTTTCTCTCAGGTTTGTCAAAGATCAGATGGCTGTAGATGTGTGGTATTATTTCTGAGGACTCTGTTCTGTTCCATTGGTCTATATCTCTGTTTTGGTACCAGTACCATGCTGTTTTGGTTACTGTAGCCTTGTAGTATAGTTTGAAGTCAGGTAGCGTGATGCCTCCAGCTTTGTTCTTTTGACTTAGGATTGTCTTGGAGATGCGGGCTCTTTTTTGGTTCCATATGAACTTTAAAGCAGTTTTTTCCAATTCTGTGAAGAAACTCATTGGTAGCTTGATGGGGATGGCATTGAATCTATAAATTACCTTGGGCAGTATGGCCATTTTCACGATATTGATTCTTCCTATCCATGAGCATGGTATGTTCTTCCATTTGTTTGTGTCCTCTTTTATTTCACTGAGCAGTGGTTTGTAGTTCTCCTTGAAGAGGTCCTTTACATCCCTTGTAAGTTGGATTCCTAGGTATTTGATTCTCTTTGAAGCAATTGTGAATGGAAGTTCATTCATGATTTGGCTCTCTGTTTGTCTGTTACTAGTGTATAAGAATGCTTGTGATTTTTGCACATTAATTTTGTATCCTGAGACTTTGCTGAAGTTGCTTATCAGCTTAAGGAGATTTTGGGCCGAGACAATGGGGTTTTCTAAATATACAATCATGTCATCTGCCAACAGGGACAATTTGACTTCTTCTTTTCCTAACTGAATACCCTTGATTTCTTTCTCTTGCCTGATTGCCCTAGCCAGAACTTCCAACACTATGTTGAATAGGAGTGGTGAGAGAGGGCATCCCTGTCTTGTGCCAGTTTTCAAAGGGAATTTTTCCAGTTTTTGCCCATTCAGTATGATATTGGCTGTGGGTTTGTCATAAATAGCTCTTATTATTTTGAGGTACGTTCCATCAATACGGCCATACCACCCTGAATGCGCCCGATCTCGTCAGCCCCAAACTTCTTGATAGAACAGTGGCTTTCTCAGTTAGAGGTCTGACTGATTTTTCTACCATAACAATACTAGCACCTAATAAAATCTTATTAGGATAGTTAAATGACGAAATTTGCTCATTCATTAAAATCATATTTATTGAGCAAATACTATGTTTCCAGCTCTGTGATAGGCTCAGGAGAGACCAAGATAAAGACTCTCTTCGTACGTTAATAATTATGGAAGGAAATGGCTCAGAAAAGCCTGAAATTTAAGTAATGTTTATATTTCAGTTATTAATAACTACTATGAGAAAAGTACAAAACAGCAATGGCCTGTCATGCTGGGTAAGGAGGCTGCTAGTTTGGCTTAGATGTGTAAAGTGGTCTTTTCTGGGGAGGTGATATTTGAGTTGAGATCTAAATGAAGAGAAGGATGGTCAAATGAACTCCTGGTGAGAGCACTTCAGGCAAAGAGAGAGGTCTCTGAGTTCTCAAAATGGGCTTGGCATGTACAAGGGAAAGAAAAAAAGGCAGTATAATTGGTAGTTGATGGATTAGAGAAAGTGTAATAAGAAATGAAGCCAGAGAGTTGGCCTGGGGACAGACCATGGATCTCTTTGGTCATGCCAACAAGTTTGAGTTTTATTCTGATTGAGGTGGTCCTATGTTGTCTCATTTATTCTTCACAGCCACCCGTGAGGTTAATTTTATTCCTATTTATAGATGAAGTGCCTGAAGCTTAGAGAGGGTTTAGTTAAGGTCACATAACCAGTAAGTGATAGGGTTGGGAATTGACCACCTGCTCTGGATGCCAGGATCTGTCCTTTTCAGCTATGGATGCTCCTTGGAAGCTGCCAGTAGAAAATCTGCTGGATGTTCTTCAGTGATTCTGGTCTAAAACTTCAAAGGATGCTTTGGGTGTTTGTAAGAGTAGATATGAAAGATGGTGGTGGTAACGAATTGAGTCCAACTCTATAGGTCCTGTGAGTTCAGGGTAAAGGATGAGGCGTTCTTGCTCTAGAGAACCCTGGATCCAAAGGAGAGGAACCGTGCAGAGTCTGAGGGGAACTGCTGGTGGTTAGAGTCAGAACGCATGTTCCACATGGGTGAAGAGGGTAGACCATAGGTAAATAGGGGTGGTAGATGGAGGTAACTGTTGGAAATTCAGGAAAATGGGAGACAGTCTGTGCAAATACTGAGCAAAATGGCCAAATCAATGGTTGCACTTTTGCCCATACACATCTATTGCTTCAACAGGTCAAATTGACATTTAATCCCAATGAAACAGATTCATATGGATTCCTGTTATTTCTCAGAGAGTCAACATCACCTTAAGGAGAAAACAGAGAGCATTTGGCTTGCTACCACCTGATTATCCCTGGCACGATGCTATTAGAAATAGAGGAAAACTGATCTCCACATTTAATGCTTTTACTATGTCTTGAAAAATTCCTTGTATCTTTATAGAGTTACAGCTTAATTACAAGAAGGAACCTGAACCAACACTTTAAAAATTGGTGTGTGATTCACAAATGAAATTTTTAAATCATATTCAGATTGATGGTTTAGTAGTCAAAATAAAAGCCTTTAACTTGAACACACAGAACAAATCAAATCACTCAGAATGGAACCAGTATTTTATTTTTAGAAATGTGTATGGTGTAGGAAGAATAGAACACTGGTAAGTCGATAATTCTAGGATTAGAGTATGTAAACTGAATGTTTTGAGATGAAAGAATCATATGAAGGTTATTATCTCATAGTAGTTGTACTTCTCTTTCTTCTAGTACCAAAATTATAAGGAGATTTACAGAGGTAAAGGCTCCTAGAATCCTAGGGAGGAAAGGATTTCTCCCTCTTTCAAGAAGTAGCATGTTAATTCCATGGTTGTGAAAGTCCCTAGTGCCTATTGTTTCTGTTATTGTGCCCCTTGTGTTCAGCATGGTTTCTAGAATCTGGTACATAGTAGATGCCCAATCAATGTTTACCAAGTGAGTGAGGTCATTCAGCTCATCCTCACAAGAACAGATTCTAGTAGAGAGCAGCCATCATTGTCACATAGTGACTTCTATAAAATAAGCTATAGTTTACAAATTAACTAGGATCCTTTCTTATAGCCACCTTCTCAAGGGGAGTTTTCCCCTATTTTCTTTCTCTGAATGTTATCAGAAGATTTGGCTTTGGTCCAGCTACTCGAAGTGCCATGAGAACTGTAACATTTATATTTCGTTTTTAGTATAGTATGTGCTCAAAGTGTAGTACTCCATAATATGGTACTTATTTAAATGAATCACTCATGTTACTCACTCCCCACCTTCTTCTTTTTATTTTTTTTTTCTTAAAACAGGATAGAGACTCTTAATGGAACAATGATTCTGAAAAGAACAGAGCTTGAAGCAAAGCTGCAGGTTTTAAAGGTAATTTAACTTAATGCAGCGAGACACATTTTTCATCCTTGAATGTGTGAGTGGTAAAATAAAGATCTATTTGAGGAACTGAGATAGCCCTTGAAAAAGAAATGTCGTGATGAATCTAAACTGCTGAATTATCAAGAGCCACACAATTACCTTCGGAGGAATATCAAATTCTGCAAACCAGTGTAAATCACTTTCTTCCTTCCTCCTTCTGTGTGTCTATGAGGCTCAGAAAGGCAACAGGAAGGCACGCCACTTGAAGAACTCTTCATTAGTGCACCTGTGATCTCTGTTGATTTACATTTTGTTTGGAATTAAGACGAAAAAGTCATTATTTTCCCAAGTGTGTTGGAGGGCCTGGGTTTTTCACTTTTTCCATGTCCCCTTCTCTTCTGCCTCATTCTTAAAACAAAAACCTTGTCCGTCCAATCCTGTGACTGTCCTTGAATCTGCTTTCATTGGCAAATACATTAGCAACTTCAAAGGAGGAAGAAATTAGCGTCCAAGAGATAGTAAATAATGCAGGATGTTTAGTGAAAATTCCCTGGGATGGCTTTTTGAGGCTTTTAAAAATCTCAGTTCTCTGGCTGATGAGGGTCTCCTAAGCCATGAAGTCCAGACCCTCACTCATGCATCTGAGTTATAGTTCGGAAGACCTCTCTGTTTGTCTCAGTGACCTCTGCATCCCAATCTCCCCCTTGCAGAGTGACAAGGTAGCCAATCTGAGCAGAGACTGTAGTTTACTATAGGCAGCTTGCTTACTTCGTCTTTATTTAGCAACAGCTGAAATTTATTAGTTTTCTTCATGAAATATGAGCTTATTAATTATTGAGCCCAAGAGAGTGGATTTTATTTTGTATCTTTTTCTTCCTCCACATCCAATTCATCAACAAGTCTTGCTTTCTTCATCAGCATTGTTTTGGATACTCTTGCCACTGTGCTTATTTCTGTGGTTTGTTGAATCAATTTATAAAATTCCTTGAAAAAACCTCTGCTCAAATTTTGATAGGAATTGAATTGTATTCATAAAATAAATGAGAGCAATTAAAATCTTTATGGCTTTCACTTTTCTCACGTTGAATTCAGGATCTCAATCTGTTTATTCAGATCTTTCATGGACTTCAAAAATATTTTGTAATTATCTTCCTATATTTTTACATGTCTTTTATTATATTCATTCTTGTTTACTTCCTTGTTGTTCTTGCTATATTAATCTTTTAAATTTTCAGCCACTTATTGCTAATGATTTTGTTGAAATTTTTAAAAATCCAGTTGTGTTGAACTCCCTTTATTCTAATAATATTTCTTATAGATTTCCTTATATGTTCCATATAGGTTTCTTATCATTTGCAGATAGTAAAATTTTGTGCCCCTTTAGCTCAATTATTGAAACTAATTTATTTTTCCTCTCCTATAGCATTGGCTAGGATCATCAATATATTGTAAATAATGATAATCTTATTGTTGACTTGAAAGAAAACATTTCTAAGATTTTTGTTACTACATTTTTATGAGTAGTAAACAATGCTTCATATTGTACTTGAATTTAAAGTTAATTTGTTTTTGCAAAAGAAAGATAATCTTAGTGAACATCTTTTTTAAAAAGTTTAATTTTTTTCACCTTTTCTTAGAAAAAAGAAATATTGAAAACAAGAATGAAAAATAGGGTTATATTCTATGGAATAAAGTACTAACTTGCACAAATCATTATTTCCTTCCTTTAAGCAATTTCTATTCTTTGCATGTTTTTGTCTTAAGTTTTAATGTACATACTTACCAATATATGAATTTTTCAGTATCTCCATCCTCTTCCAGAACATCATGAACACCATACAATGTTTAAAATGCCCATTTAAGACCCTATATTCCTTATTATACTTACTTTAGAGAATTTGTATCAATTTTTTAAAGTACAAAATACAGATTTTTGTTCTATAGCTGGTAGTGAAGAAATACATCAACTTGTACCTTTTGAATGTTTGCTGCTGTTTGTTGCATTCTACTCCTTACCTCTAGGTTTACTTTCTGTCTTGCTATAGTACTTCCTTCTGTGGGGGTAAGTAGATTTTTGTTGAAAAATGTTTTTATTTCACTGCTACTATTGGAAGACAGTTTTGATAGGTAATTGAATTATTCTAAGTAGGTGTTTAATTCCCTTAGCACTTTGAATATATTACTCCTTTAATTTTTTTTTATGAGAGAGCTCCTAATTATTTTTGGCAGGTAATCTATATTTTCTGCTAAAGGTTTTAACGTCCTTAATTCATCCAGAATAAAATTGTATATATTATGAGGTATGGGGAAAATTCCAATTTAATTTTTTTCCATATGAATAACCAGTTCTTCCAGTAGCATTTATTTTGTAGTCCCCCTTTCCCCTTCAACTGACTTGCAGTAAAACCTCTCTTTTTAAGCAAGTTCCACATATGCATGGATTTGCTGATAGGCTTTCTAATATGATTCACGGGTCAATTTGTTTATCCCAAATTGTTTATAATAAATCTTGATATCACATTGGGCACAGTTATTCTTGGTCCTTTGATCATCTATATAAATTATAAAAGCAGATTATATGTAAATAAATGTTGGTGTTTTGATTGATATCACATTTTATTTGTCTATTTTTGGAGACAGGGTCTCGCTCTATTGCCCTTGCTGGAGTGCAGCAACATGATCATAGCTTACTATAGTCTCAAACTCTGGGCTCAAGCAATTCTCCTATCTCAGTCTCCTGAATTGCTGGGATTACAGACCTGAGCCACCATTCCTGGCTCTGATCACACTATAAAATATATATATATATAAAATAATTATATATACAATATAATTATATATATTATATATTAATTTGAGGAAACAACATCATATGGTATTAGGTTTTTTATGGATGGATGATCTTACCATTTTTTGTTGTTTTCTTGAAAGTCTTTCAATAAGGTTATAATTTTATGGACATAGGTCTTATACATCTTCTGTTAGACTTAGTCCTCTGTACCTTATGTTTTTTGTTCTTATTATCACTTCTTTAGAAAAACTAGTTTTTATTGATGTTAATAGACATGTGAAATTAATTTTTCTATGCTGTTACTATATTCAAACACTTTGCTAAATTATAGAATAGTAATATCTATTTTAATAACTCTAATGAATTATCTGTAGATTATTTTGGACTTACTGTAGCGATAATAACTATCTGTTAGGAATGAGTTTTGGTTCTTTTTCTTACCTTACTTCACAGCTTAGGAGCTACCACAGAACAATGAATAGAAACCATAGTTGTAGGCATCCTTGTTTTATTCTTGATTTTAAAGAAAATTCTAATTTCTTTTCTATTAGGAATGAGTTATCTTTCAGAGTAAGGAGACTCCCTTCTATACGAAGTTTGCTGGTAGTGTTTATAGTGCTTGTGCATTAACTTTTATTAAATACTTTTTTCTGCATCTGTTAAGCTGGTCTTCTCATTTATTCATTTGAAAAAATTCTGTCAATATGTGAATGAAATTCAAATATATTCTAGTATAAAGCTACCATTTCATTTCTAGGATAAACCCAACCTGGCTTATCCTTGAAATTTATAATTTGTAAATGTAATTACAGATTTGATTTGCTAATATTTTATTTAGGATTTTGAAAGATAGTCTCATTTTTCAGGTAGACTGGCCTGTAATTTTCTTTTCTTAGATTATCTTTTTAAGTTTTGGTATCAAGTTTACTAGACTCTTAGCATGACCTGTTTTCCTCTTCTTATTTTCTGGCAGAATTTTAATAATACCATCTGAATCATCTTGGTTTAGGATTCTTTTTTAATGGGAATACTGTTAATGAACTGTTTCAATTTCTTTATTAGTTGAGAGACTACTCAGGACTTCTGTTTTTTTTTTTTTTTAAGCCAGTTTTAGTGACTTATACTTTTGTTAACAAAGTTTTTAAATTTGTTAACTGAGTTGATGGTAAAATATTATTCTGATGTTTTAAATTTTTGTCAAAAATTGTTTGAGTGTACCCCATTTTTTTCTTGCATCTTGTACCACTTTTTATGCTTCTTTTTTTTCTTGATAATTTTCTCTACAGAATTTTCTATTTTTGGATCTTCTAGAAAACCAATATTTGTGGACATCTTTAAACCTTTTTCTGGTTGCTTTAAGATATTCTTTTGTCCTTATTGATCCATGGTTTTACTACAATGTAATTAGTTCTGGATTCATTTCTAAATTTATACTATGTAGAACTTATAGTGCTCTTTCTGCTCAAAGACTTTCTTTAGCTTTGGAAAACTATCAACTCAATCTTTTTGGAATATACCTTCTATACCACTCCTGTATTACCTTGTGGAATTCATATTAGACATAGTTTCTTGATTTATCTTTCATGCTTCCTAATGACTATTTCATAGGTCTTTATTTATATTTTTGTGTTACATTATTTCTGAATTCTTTAGTAACATCTCCAGAAATGTTCTTGCTAGCTGTTCTGTGTAGAATGTGTTCTTTCTATTGAGTTATAAAAATTACTTTGTTATTATCTCGTAGTTCTTTTTCATGTCTATCTGTTCTTGATTTTTCCATTCCAAAGTTCTTGTTCTTATAAACATTGATCTTATTTATCTCTCAGAGGATTAGAAACATTCTTATTTTAAAGTCTTTTTTGGACACTTTTCTTTTTTTTTCTGAGACAGAGTTTTGCCCTTGTCACCTAGGCTGGAGTGCAGTGGCATGATCTTGGCTCACTGCAACCTCCGCCTCCCAGGTTCAAGGGATTCTCCTGCCTTAGCCTCCGGAGTAGCTGGAATTATAGGCGCCCGCCACACCCGGCTAATTTTTTGTATTTTTAGTAGAGACAGGGTTTTTGTCACGTTGGGCAGGCGGGTCACGAGCTCCTGCCCTCAGGTGATCTGCTTGCCTAGGCCTCCCAAAGTGCTGGGATTACAGGCATGAGCCACCACACCAGGCCTTGAACACTTTTCTATTTTCATTTGATTTAGAGAATCCATGTACAAATTATCAATTTTAAAATCTTTTTTATCATTAAATATCTGTGAGTGTCTGGGGATTTAGATTGCCTACTTCCCTTGCATGGCATATAGCCTCTCCCTTCAGCACAAAGTGATAATTGGATGCTTGCCCCCACTCAGCATTTCAAGGCTACCAATCCAGAGCCAGGTCTGGGGGCTTACATGCCTTCCCTGGAGACTCAGTGAGCTGTTTGGCTCAAGCCATGAGGCTGTGCTTAGGTACTCCTGCCTTTCTTCATACAAGCTCTACATGAGCCATAGCCAGCAGCATCAGCTTTTCTTAGCCTCCTTTCCCAGTGATGGAGCTTCAGCCAATGTTTTTTTCTTCAGCAGAAAACCTGGCTCCGACCTGTGTTTCAGATAGGTGCATGTAAACCATATATTGCCAAAAATTTTCTTTCTGTTTGTCTGTGTCCAGAAGACTTTAAGTTTCATTCTGCTTTCTATCTTGCATGTCTGTCCTGTTTCTAATCTTGAAATTATGAGATTCCGTTTATCTCTTGAGCCAGAAATGTCTTGGTCTGACCCATAGCCAAAGTCAGGCTGGTTTCCCCTCCACACAATGACATTTACTTTGTGCGTCCTGTGTAAGTGAGCATTCTTTCCCTCAAAGACTCTTCTTGGGGCCAGGGGCTCTTCTTTAGAAACAGTGGTCCTTTCTGATCCACATTTTCAGGGATTCCCTTTCTTCTGACCTATGATTCAAATGTTTAACATGAAAACAGCACATCCAATGGGCTAGCTGGGCGAGCTAGTTTGTAATCTACTTCTGCTATTTACTGGGTGTGTAGTGCCTGGGAAATATTTTGTTACACTGAATATTCATTTTTGAATGTTACTTTTTAGGGAAGTTATGAAAATTAAATATCATGTTATCAGTGAAAATGCAACTGAAGTACTAAAGTGCCATGGAAATGTTCAGCTGTATTTCAATCCTGTAGATTGAAAGCATTGCAAACTTCTTTGGAACCAATGTGTGACAGCTGACAGTTGTTTTAGGAAGCCATTTTTTTCATGTATTCATTCAACCGTTATTTACTGAGCAGCTGCTATGTAGCTGGCACTCAACTGGGCACAGTGAGGTGATGCTGCCCAGCAGGGTTAGATCTCACTTGTGCTTTAATTCTCATCTAATGAGAGCTCAGATATGTCCAAATATACAATTGTGATGTCAGTAATACAGGCAGAAACAGACCCAAAGAAAAACAGGGAAGCTTGGTTACAGTTGAAAAACCCTTAGTCACTCTGACACATCTGCTCTTTACACTGGTATTTTCTTGGTTTAAGTGACGACAAACCGAAATGACTGGGCCAAATCAACAAATCAGATATTGCAACACCAGTATTTTTCCAAAAATTGACTATATGGCCAGTGCTGACTTTGTATTTTTAGATAGTAAGTGCAGAAATGTAACTTCCTCTTCTTTCTGTCTCTAGTTTTTACTGACCTATCCCTATGCTCCTCCACTGAACTCTAGTCTCCTGTAGGAAATAAATCTCTTTAAGAAAGATGAAAGTGTTTGGTATGTATGCCAGGTACTTGTTGCCTTATAGTCCCTATGTCCCTAATTTTGACCTTTGTATAACCACAGATTTACATAGTTAAAAGCCGGGAATAAGACAGCATAGCAGTCCTTTTTTTTTTTTGGAGGCAGGGTCTCACCCTATTGCCCATGCTGGAGTGCAGTGGCATGATCACAACTCACTGCAGCCTCAACCTCCCAGGCTTAAGGGATCCTTCTACATCAACCTCTTTTTTAAAAAATTAATTGATTAATTATTTTTGAGACGGAGTTTTGCTCTTGTTGCCCAGGGTGGAGTATAATTGCGCGATCTCAGTTCACCACAACCTCTGCCTCCTGGGTTCAAACGATTATCTTGCCTCAACCTCCTGAGTACCTGAGACTACAGGTGCCTGCTACCACACCCGTCTTATTTTTGTATTTTAAGTAGAGATGGGGTATCGCCATTTTGACCAGTCTGGTTTCCAACTCCTGACCGCAGGCAATCCACCAGCCTCAGCCTCCCAAAGTGATGGGATTACAGGTGTGAGCTACCGTGCCCAGCCTCCTCAGCCTCTTAAGAACTGGTGTGCACCACCATACCCAGCTAATTTAAAAAAGAATTTTGTAGAGATAAGGTCTCACTATGTTGCCCAGGCTTGTTTCAAACTCCTGGTCTCAAGCAGTCCTCCCACTTCAACCTCCTAAAGTGCTGAGATTACAGATGTAAGCCACTGCCCTCAGCCCTCAAAGCAGTATTATAGCTATTCTAGACTATATTATGGTACAGAAAGAACAAGAAGTTGACTGAGTCAAGCATTTGATTGATTTATTGCTCGATTTTATATTGGCAACGATAAGGGTTGCTGTTAAATGTTACTAGTATCAAGGTTTAGAAAATTCTGCCCAGTTATTGTTCAATCTTTTAAGACTGAGGAATAAGCCATGTTCCCCTCAAGCATTTAATGATGTTCTTGCAATTTTATTATTTTCTTTCCCTTAATCCTTCCCTAAATATACATTTTTTCTTCTTCCTTTTTAGCCTTCATCTACTCCTTGCAGATTGCTTTGTGGGAAGGACTGCTTGTTTCAAGTAGGCTGTCTTTCCTTTGGCATAAGAGTCCACAGGAAAACCTGAGCTGTGCCCACTTGCTGGGCTCGCTATAGGGACCTGAACTGGCAAAGGAAGGGGAAGAGGAGAGGATAAGGAATGGGAGAGAGTGAGCCTATAGCTGTGTTTTCTTCAGATGCCTTCTGCCTGGTTTGTTTTACATTGCCATTGCCTCAGTCCCCTCTGTGGGATAGGCTAGGACTTGTGTGCTGTCTTGACCCATGTGGCAGCTACTTAGTTTCCACTGTGGGCCTCAGCTCTCCTGTGCTGGGGCAGCCAAGAAGGGAAGCAGTTAACAAGTTAGGGTACTTAGCAGTGTTCTAAGTTTAGCCCACTAAGGAAGCATTTCAGACAGTTCTGTTCTCTTTTTTGGTGTGGAAAATAAATAGGTGTCCAAGCCAGGTGCGGTGGCTCACGCCTGTAATCCCAGCACTTTGGGAGGCCGAGGTGGGCAGATCACGAGGTCAGGAGTTCGAGAGTAGCCTGGCCAGCATGGTGAAACCCCATGTCTACTAAAATTACAAAAATTTGGCTGGGCATGGTGAGGCGCAACTGTAATCCCAGCTACTTGGGAGGATGAGGCAGAAGAATCGCTTGAACCTGGGAAGTGGAGGTCTTCAGGCTTGTATGTTGATGATGATATTTGTAGAGCGTTAACTAAGTTCTAGTCACTGTTCTAAAAATTGTACATCTATTCACTCATCTAATCCTCATAACATTTCCAGGGTTTAGGCTCTATTATTGTCTTCATCCTACAGATGTGGGAATCCTGGAGTATAAATGCTTGCCTAAACAGCAAGTACATTTTCACAGATGCAAATATCTTTTTAAAATAATTTTTTAAATAAAAATATATTTTATTGTTTTTTTTCAAAGAAAGCTTGTTGGCCCAATATCCTCCTTTTATACAGCAAAAATATTTTAAATGGATGAGATGGATTGGTAGTACTAGAAAGAAAGGTAAAAAATTTTAATGACAAATCTCAACACCTAAAATTAAATTGCTAGCTTCACTGGGGTTTCCTAATAATAAAAACTTTTTTTTTTTTTAATCTCACAGCAAACTTTGAAACAAAAATGGGTGGAGTACAGATCTCTGCAGTTACAGGAACATCGTCTGCTTCATGGTAAATGCAATTTCCTGTTCAGAAACCACACTAACATTACTTCTTTCAGTATTTCTGCCTCTAAGTTGTTTTAAGATTATCATCATTATAAGAAAAATTTGACTAGTGCTGGTCAAAGAAACGGGTCTGTGTTTCTTTGGCATGAGCTTTGGAGTGGCTGTATTTGGAGGAGGCTCAAGGCAAGTCAGATCCACTACTCTACACACACACACACACACACACACACACACACACACACACACAACGCAGATGCGCATGCGCACATGCACACTGATGCACACGCTCAAAAACAGGCATCTGGAGATTTTAGAAGATCATTGGGGAAGATTGCCTGACTTTCCTTCTACTTCAGTGAATGAATTATGTTTCTGAAAAAATCGTGGCTCGGGGCTGTATAGTTTCTAGAAGCTATTAAAGCTGGAATGGTTGCACACTTATTGGGTAGAGCTCCTGTCTTTTGTTTAAATTGCATAAGTTGCGTTTATTCAGAGAATTTCTTTTTCATGGCCCCCAAGACCAAGACAGAAATGTGTAAGATTATTACAACAGTAAATGCATGGCTCTTGCCATTGAGTACATTTTTAAGGGAAGGGTTGAGTTTAAAATGTGTTAATTTGCTATTTGCTGTGTGACAGATGTAACCAAAGGAATGAACTTTTGTGTGCAAATAATTCACTGAAACCACTATGTGGGTGCGAAATATAGGTTATCTCTTCTTTGAATAGCACCAGCTTAAGTCTCTAACCTAGAATATTCATTAAAAGTGATAATCAATTTGTTTACCAAAAAGATAACAATTTAATCCTTAACTAGTCACTAATTTATGGCTTAGATTTCTGATATAAAGTTCTGTGTTTTTTTATTGAAGTGTTTGAAACTTACGAGCAAGTTACTTCTCTTTTTTATATTTTCATTTAATATTTTTAAAAAATTCATAATAGCTTTTTTGGGTAGTGAAGTTTGTTAGAGAGGCAGAAGTATTTAATACAAAAACTTCTTTATGGCCTTGTAAATTCAGCCACCTCCTTGCTTTCTTTAGATGTGAGGGCTTTTTAGCCTCATTTCCACTTCTGGAGCATCCTGAATGGCCCGGTGAATATAAATTCTTGCTGTTCTATAGGAACGGCCTTGTATTATAGACAACATTGTTAGGTCAGGGTCCTCATAAAGTCATTGTTGTATACATTTTTTTGAGCAATTGAGGGAGTTCTGCTTTTTCTAGATGCATAGTAAACATCCAGGGCATGTGATTCTATAAGGCAATTGCTCTCAAATCAAAAGAAATTCATCACTTATTGCAAGATGAAATGAAGTAGGTTGTATTAGCAAAAAGGAAAGCATTATGACCAGTCACTGTGGGGCTGGTTGTACTCAACCTTGCAAATCATCTGAAAAAATAGTTTCTTTTTATATTATCAACCAAGGACAAAAGAGAGCAGCAGTAAAGATAATCAGTACAAAATAAAACCATTTTGGAGTGTGCAGTATTCTATTATTTTTTTCTGAAGCAGAGTCACTTACTGATTATGTTTTTCCAAGGCTGGTATTACAAGTTCTCTCTCTCTCTCTCTCTCTCTCTCTCTCTCTCGATACCAACCAACTCAGTTAGTGTGGAAGCAGGGAGGGTCGTTGGACAGGGTATTGGTATGTGATTAACATTCTGGTTTGAAGAGCCAGATGTACGTTGTGAAGGATCAATGAAAAAAATTTAGCCAAGCAGATAAAATTCAATTTCTTCAAATAAATTACTTACTTGAGGACAAGGATGCTTTCTGGGTACAGTATCATTCCAGAGAATTTAAGTATTCCAAAATGAAACTTGGAATATTGAGGTTGGAAGATACATTTGATTTCACAAATCCTTTCTCTAAGAAACACTTATGAATTATCTGTTCCATAATTTTTTCTATATACCTCAAATGATTTTATAATAATTTTAGAATTATTTTCAAAAGACAGTACCTAACAATCAGAGAAACTAAATGGAGAAAATCATGATAGCATTTCCCAGGTGTATTCTATGGAACCCCATTTCTGTGAGAATTATAATAAAAGGTTTCAGGGTTATTTAAATTGAAGAAATGATCATTTTGGAGATTCAGATGTCACATTGGTAGACTGTCAGTTGGGTTGAACTGTTCTCATATGAAACATCTTGTTTAAATTTATTCTAATATTATAATTTTTGTGACCATGGAACCTTGGTCTATGAACCATAGTTCAGGAAACCCTACTATACGGTTTATCAAATGGCCTCATAAACAGTTACTTATTTATGCACGCCAAAGCTCAGTGAAAAATATTTTTCACACTTACTCTTTCTTGTGTCATTCAAAGAGAAGTTTTGATGCAGCGTATTTATTTGTAGGAAATGATGAACAGGTCCATTTCACAGTAGATTTTGTTCTCTGTGCTCTAGGTGATGCAGCTAACTGCCCCAGTTTGGAAAACATGGACTTGGATGAATTGTCTTTGTTTGGACCCCTGCCTGGGCCAGGCCCAGCCCTCGTGGACCGGAATCGATTATCCAGTGAGAGCAGCTGTAAGAGCTGGCTGAGCTCCATGACTATGGACAGTGAAGATGGCTACCAGACGTGTGTGTCTGAGGACTCCAGCAGGGGTGCCTTCAGTCGGCAGACGAGCACAGATGATGAGTGCTTTATCTCCAAGGAGGGGGATGATTTTCTGAGGAGGTCATCTTCAAGGAGGAACCGGAGCATCAGTAACACCAGCAGCGGATCCATGTCTCCCTTGTGGGAGGGCAACTTCTCAAGCGCGTTTGGGACCCTGCCCCGGAAGAGCAGAAAGGGAAGTGTGCGAAAGCAACTCTTGAAATTTATCCCTGGCCTTCATCGTGCTGTGGAAGAGGAAGAAAGTCGCTTTTGACGGATTGTGGTGTCCTTTCAAATTGGCTTATTTCACAAATATCTCTAGACTCACCCACATCCCAGCTTGGTGGGAAAGTGCAGAAGAATTGCAAAACTGACATCCCATTTCACAGCAATAGTGACCTTTATTTAAATTGTTGTGTCATAGTTTTTGCTTCTTACATCATTTTTCAACCTGAACAGCTCAATTTCTAAGCAGACAGGGAAACTAAATAAGAAGTTAATTAATATAACAAACATGAAAGTGCCTGCTCATCCCAGTACTGTCTTTGAAAGCAAAACTAATATTTATTTTCTAGATTATCCCTGTGAATAATAGATAACTTTTGGAGTCAAGTATGAATAAACATTTGGCAGAATATAATAATCTGCACTGTTTTCTATAGGATAATTGGTGAGTTATAAAATCTTAGGTTTGCTTATGCCCAGTGGCTTCTGGGGAGGCTTAATAATAGGCAGTTTTGAATTTGTTCAAACCTGTAATGACTTGTAAACAAAGATGACCATCAACCCTTTCTCATATCTATAGTGACAATAAAGTGGGAAGTATAAGATTTAATAGGAGGGGTTAAGGTTCATGAGAACCATGGAAAGATGTGGTCTGAGATGGGTGCTGCAAAGATCATAATAAAGTCTTTTTTATAGTCAGTCTAAACAAAATGGGTGGGGATGTCATGTTTTTTGCCCGATTCAACTTTTGTTCTGCTTACACATTAATGGCAAATCTAGAACTCTTCGAATCCTACAACTTTGCAATTTTTTTTCTACAAATGTCTAACATCCAAAACGTGAGAGTTGTGAAAAGGACTTTGCTCCTGTAGATTTTTTCATATTACTTCTCTATATCATATATTCTAAATAGCTATCACTTCAGCAGTCTTTTGCCTATTGGTTATGTTAGTATCACATTACTTCTAGCCTTTCAATTACTCCATGTTTTATTTAATATCCATTAAAGTCTATGAATTCTCTGTTCTGGTGGCACAGCTGTTCATTACCTATATTCTAGAGTAGACAATCTGGACTATGTAATAAATAGTCTGCTGATTTTAAGTTCTCTCTCTCTCTCTCTCTCTCTCTCTCTGCGTGTGTGTGTGCGTGTGTGTGTGTTTGGGAGAAACAGAAACACTTCACTTTAAGTAGAACTGCTAAATTTAAGTAAACTTCTGATTAAGAAATGAGTTATTTTGAGAAAAAAGAGGGTAGGGTAAGGAAGCATGTAGGATAACAAGTATAAAAAGATTTCTAGGCCGGGTGTGGTGGCTAACACCTGTAATCCCAACACTTTGGGAGGCTGAGACAGGTGAATCACAAGGTCAGGAGATCGAGTTCATCCTGGCTAACACGGTGAAATGGTGAAACCCCGTCTCTACTAAAAATACAAAAAAGTTAGCCGGGTGTGGTGGCGGGCACCTGTAGTCCCAGCTACTTGGGAGGCTGAGGCAGGAGAATGGCGTGAACCTGGGAGGCGGAGCTTGCAGTGAGCCAAGATCGAGCCACTGCACTCCAGCCTTCTATTAACTCTTTGAACTGAGAAACATCCAGTGGGCTGTGCATGCGGGTCACTCATATGAAAGGCAGAGTGTCACACCTTTCACAGAAACAATAGCAATCCTGTCTACCATTTACTGAATGCCTAGTTGGCTAAAGACACTTTATGTGTGATCCTCACAATTACTATATAGTAGGTGTTAGGCATACAGATAACAAGTCAGGAATTTGGAAATGTTCTCAGGGTCACAAGGCTAGTCAGTGGCAGGGTTTAAATTGGAAGTCAGTTCTTCCTTGCTCTAGTCTATTCTAGATATCATTTATTCTTTTGGTTCTGTTTAGTGATCATCACAGTACTTTTTATTCTACCCAACAGGAATACTTAAAATGTACAATTATAGATACTGCATAGATAAGTGTATTTCTTTGGGTAAATAGGAAAACAAACAAACATTTCTCTGTTCCTCATACAAAAGTTTCAGATATAGGTTCTTTAATAACTACATGAAGAGCAATGCATTTATTTTCAACAAGAGCTTGCAAACCAGTTATGATTCAACAAGAGCTTGCAAACCAGTTATGATTCTACTGGTATTGCTCATTTCTCATCGTAGTCTAGAATCATCCTGCTAAAGGTCTACTTATACGAATTCAGCATTTCTTGTTATCCTATTTCACAAAGTCCAGGGAAAGGAAACACCACATTTATTTAAGGAAAGATGACTTTGAAATCTTCTACAAGGTGAGAAAATGCTTTGAGAACTACATGGAATGACATAGGTCATACGGTAAAGCAGACCATAGATCATTTACTTTTCTTGTGACTTTAATACAGAAGTGTAATACTGCTATACGACAGTAGACCTCAAACGCAAAAAAGGCAAGGAAGGGATGGAGCAAGCAAGCATCACTTTAGTTTGCGGTAAGAATTAGAGTTGAGGTATGTTCTGAGAATAAAGAAAAAAGTACTGGTTAACCAAAGTACAGGAAGGAAGGGCATGTCATGTTCTATATTTCACAAGCTGAAGAAAATTAGCTTTTGTTTAGTGGAAATGTGGGTAAATTTCTCACAGTATAGCTTTCAGACCAATTTATGACCTCAGTGGGGCTTTAGAAGAAACTTCTGGTGCATAGTGATTCACTCTGATATAATTTACTGGGAAAAAAATTGAAAAGTGTTTTATTAACTTGAAAGTTCTCAAATATGTAATACTGGTGAATTCCATTAATTGACCATCTGTTATGAAAATGCATTTTTCTGGAAGGGCATTTGATAAACCAAATTTGAATCAAGTAGATTGGGAATTACTTTATCATGCGTCTGAAGAACACAACCATGACAACAGATTAGTAATATATTTTTGGAAGTGAACTTTTATTTATGACTTTCTACCTTGTAATAATTTTATATCTTAAGTGCATGATACAGATATCATTTAAAATCCCAGTTTGCACTTAAGAGATCAAACTTGGAAACAGTATGTGTGTATTAATCACCAAAGTACAGGCATTTTTGAATGTATACATACTAAAAATAGTACGTAATACACAACTACATTGAGCCCTTCAGATCATAAAAGTATTGTTATTTTATATCCATTTCCTTACATACCTATGGGCTACAAAATCAAAATTTGATGCCTTTATGAAATAAAGAATGCTAGTTTTCAGTGTCAGGACTTTCTCTCTCTTTCTCTGTCTCTCTCCCTACATTTCTCTCTACCATAAAGAAATAATTGTTTTAAAAGCATATTTTTAAAAAATCCTGGGTGATTCTCGACATTTACTTCTTTGAGGACCTTAAAAGATACTACTTACTTAATTGAACTTTGCATGATTAGCTTTTGTATTGCTATTTAACAAATTACTGCCAGGCATGCTGGCTCACACCTGTAATCCCAGCATTTTGGGAGGCCAAGGCGGGTGGATCACCTGAGGTCAGGAGTTTGAGACCAGCCTGACCAAGATGATGAAACCCCATCTCTACTACAAAAATTAACCAGGCATAGTGGTGCATGCCTGTAATCCCAGCTACTCCGGAGGTTGAGGCAGGAGAATTGCTTGAATCTGGGAGGCAGAGGTTGCAGTGAGCTGAGATCGCACCATTGTCCTCCAGCCTGGGCAACAAGAGCAAAACTCCACCTCAAAAAAATAAATAATAAAAAAACCCCACAAACTTAGAAGCCTAAAATATACTTATTTTCTCAAAGTTTCTGTGGGCAAGGAGTCTGGGCACAGATTAGCTGGATCTGCTCAGGATTTCACAAAGCTGCAGTTTAGGTGTTACCCAGGGTTGGGTTGTTACCTGAAGGCTTGATTGGAGAAGGGTATGCCCTTAAGCTCCCCAGGTTGTTGTCAGAATCATTTCCTGGTGGCCATACAATTCATGGCAGCTTGCTTCTTCAAAGCTGGCAGTGAAGAGGAAAAATGGAGAGGCTGCGAACAAGACAGAGTCTTAAATAATACCATGTAATCGCCTTTGCCATGTAACATAACCTCTTAAGTGACTTCCCATCACCTTGCCTTATGATGTAACATTAAGATGGGAATAGCATCCTATCAACCGTACCATGTTTTGTTTGTAAAAACATGTCACAGGCCCACCCACACTCAAGAAGCAGGGATTACACAGTCATGAACATTAGGAGGTAAGGATCAGGGGACCACCCTAGTCTGTTTGTAACACCATTCAAGGAGTTCACAGACTTGATAACATATGGGTATTGAGCTGTCTCTAAATCTCCTTGAGTAAAAATTAGTGACTGTCATAATAATTTATATATAAAGAAATGGAAGCATTAGTGAATTCTGGAATGAAATAACCTGGTCAAGATTGTGTAACTAGCCAAAAAGTTGATAAAGAAAGTTTCTGGCCTCCTAACTTTGTCTTCTAGGTGCATTAAATAATAAAAGAAGATTTTAAAAGAATAAGAAAGAATGAACTAGTTACTTGCTTTCAGTTTTTACTCGGGGAATCTGAATGCATTTAAGTGAATAGTGATTGGCATACTGAAGTTTGCCACTTCTAGGCAGGCGCATCTTTATAAGCAGAGGATAGTAGGAACTTTTACACAGAAAAGTAAACAAAACACTTATTATCAAAACTACAAAGCACAAAAGGAAATGATCAGCCATGAGCAAAAGTTAGGAGATATCACAAAATTATCAGAACTTGAGGGGAAAAAAGAAGTTTGAAAGAATATAAAAAATGTGTATCTTAGGAATAAAGGATAACTTCCTCAGCTCGATAAAGAACATCTACAAAATGCCTGCAGGTAATATCATAAAGGTGTGACACTGGACATTTTCCTTCTTTTTTCTTTTGATGGAATATCGCTCTGTCGTCCAGGCTGGCATGCAGTTGTGCAATCTTGGCTCACTGCAAGCTCTGCCTCCCGGGTTCACGCCATTCTCCTGCCTCAGCCTCCTGAGTGGCTGGGACTACAGGTGCCCACCACCATGCCCGGCTAATTTTTTGTATTTTTAGTAGAGACGGGGTTTCACTGTGTTAGCCAGGATGGTCTCAATGTCCTGACTTCGTGATCCACCTGCCTTGGCCTCCCAAAGTGCTGGGATTACAGGCGTGAGCCACCGCACCCGGCCGACACTTTCCTTCTAAGATAGTTACAAAGCAAATATATTTTCTCTCACTTCTCCTTTCTGTACTGTATGAAAATCTTAGCTAGTAAAATAAGGCAAGGAAAAGAAATAAAAGATACACAAGTTGGGAAGGAAGAAAAGAAACTGTCTTCATTTGACGATGATACGTTGTCTATGTGAAAAGTCTCAAATAATCAACAGTGCAACAAAAAATCCTGGCACAACTAAGTGAGTATAGCAAGGTCATGGGATACAAGGTTAACATACAAAAGTCAATTGCTTTCCTACATATCAACAATGAACAACTGGAATTTGAAAGAGGAAAAACAATATGTTGACAGCATGCAAAAAATAAAATACTTAGATATAAATGTAACAAAATATTACAGGATCTCTATATGGTAAACTTAACCCTAAATAGAGAGTCAGTGGTCATGGATTGGAAGACTCCATAGTTTTACAACTCAGTTCTTCCCCACTTAATCTGTAGATTCAGTGTAATCTCAATCAAAATTCTAGCGAGCTATTTTTTAGACTCAACAAATTAATTCTCAAATTTATATGGAAAGGCAAAAGACAATAATGGCCAAGAAAATACTGAAGAACAACAAAGTTGGAAGAATCACAATATCCTTTTAAAGACTTAATATAAAGTATTGTCATCATTACAGCATGGTATTGGCAAAAGAATAGACAGATAAATCAGTGGAACAGAACAGAGTGTCTAGAAATAGACACACACAAATACAGTAAATTATCTTTGACACAGAAGTAAAGTCAATTAAATGTAGAAAGGATAGTGTTTTCAACAAATGGTTCTGTCAAATATGCAAGCTCTTATACGTTTCACAAAAATTGACTCAAAAATGGATCATAGACATAGGTATAAAACACAAAACTATAACACTTCTATAAGATAGCATAGGAGAAATTCTAGATTTCCTTCGGCGTGGTAATGAGTTTTTAGATACATCAAAAGGATGATTTATGAAAGAAAAAGTTGATACATCAGACTTTATAAAAATTAAAACTTCTGCTTTGTGAATGGCACTGTTCAGAGAATCAAAAGACAAGTCATAGGCTGTGAGAAAATGTGGATATACACATTGTTAGGTCCGTAAGATGCAATACTATTCAGCTACAGAGAAATAAGCTATCAAGTCATTAAAAGACACTATGAATCTTAAATGCATGTTGCTAAGTGAAGGAAACTAGTTTGAGGAGACTAATACTGTATGTGTCAATTTATATGACATGATGGAAGAGGCAATACTAAAGCAATAATAAAGATATGAGTGGTTTTAAGGACTTAGGGGTGGGAAGAGGGCATGGAGATAGTTGAATAGGAGGAAGACTGGTGAGTTTTATATAGTGATGAAACTCTTCTGTGTAATATTGTAATCTTGGATACACGACTCTATGCATTTGCCAAAACCCATAGCACTTTACAGCATGAAGAGTTATCCTTAAAGCTTGCAAATTTTCAAAAAGCCCACTTAGGAGGTTGGGGGATCCCAGCATAGGATGAAGAATGTGACAAAAACAATCTAACTCTATTAAAAATGTATAAAACAATAGTGTGGAAAAAAAAGATGCTGAGCTAAGTAGCTCTGGAAATGATTGGAGTTTATAAAATGAAAGGCAAAATAAAACATACAAAAATATTCTACTCTAACAGAAAAACTTGCTTTCCATGTGAATACAATTAATAACTCTGACAGTGCTATGTATGTATACTGCAATTGAAGAATTAATAAATTCTTCATGGCTGATAATGGGAGCCAGATTTCTTACTGTTGGATTCAAAGTTTACAGATAAGTAAGGGAGAATGCTAGACTGACCCATGTGGTAATGCGTTTAAGTTTTAGACATCCATATGCACTCAATATTAGCTTACTAAAAGTATGGATGATTACATACATAAATATTCATAGATATCTGTGTATGCATGAATTAGTTTATACACACTTATTTTCTTGCTCTGTCAGCTGAGAGGTCAAGGAAGTAATGACACTTTAGTAGCAATGAACACACATAGCACCAAGATCCAAGATCTTGGCTTCTAATACCATTCCCCAATAAAAGAAACCAGAGTTCCTTGGAGAAATGGCTTATTCTAGGTCTGAGGCAGGGAATATACAAGAAAGGCCTGTAGCATCTTGTCATTTCAGAAAGTAATAAAATATTTTTAAAACCTTATAAAGATTGAGATATGTCAAAGGGAAATAGAAGCCAATCAGAAGGGCTCCTAATGGCCAAAGAGCAACAAATAAAACAGTATTAAATTATAACCCAAAATATAAAATAAGTATACGTTCATGTGTCCATACTGATATAAATAAGTGACAGAATAAATAATAATAAATGGAGTGAAGAGACAAACCTCCTGTATGGAAAAATTTCCCATTATTTATGTTCATACTTCACCCTCAAGGAAGAGGAGCAGAACTCCTCATTCCTTAAGTGTGGGCCGAATATGATGACCTTTTTCCAAAGGGTATAGTATGGAAAAAGGGGAAAAGTAATTTTACAGTAGAGAAACCTGACAAACACTACTCCAGCAAGATGATCACTATCAATGTCAATTGCTGTAGGTTTATGTGGCTAATATGTATCCTTGATATTATATAGTGAGAAGGACACTTTGTCACAATGATCCTCTTGCCCAGAACCCATAACTTCAGTCTAATCATGAGAAAAACACCAAATTCTAATTAAGAGATACACTATAAAATATCAGCCAGTACTTCTCAAAACTGTCAAGATTATTAAAAATGAGTAGAGTCAGAGAATCTGTCATAGCCAAGAAAAGCCTAAGGAGACATGATGACTAAATAGAATATGGTATCCTGGATAACAACTTGGAACAGAGGAGGACACTAGGTTAAAAGGAATTCTGAATAAAGTTTAAACTTTAGTTAATAATGTGCCAATATTGGTACATTACTTATAACAAATATACCATAATCACATTAGATGTGAGTAACAGGAAACTGGATACAAAGTATTTTTGCACTCAGTCTCCCCTGTTCACATCTACTATTGGGAACCCTGTGCTATCTTCACCATTTTCCCCTAAATATAAAACTGTTCTAAAAAATAAAGTATACTAAAAAATAAGCACATTTAAATTAACTAAAAACAGTAAAACGAAGAAATAAATATCACAGTGGAATAATGAAGTATTTGAATTAATTGAGAAAATTTAAATGACTATAAATAAAATTTTATTTTAAAAACATTGGCAGACTTGGGCGGGGTGCAGTGGCTCACGCCTGTAATCCCAGCACTTTGGGAGGCCGAGGCGGGTGGATCACGAGGTCAGGAGATCAAGACAATCCTGGCTAACATGGTGAAACCCTGTCTCTACTAAAAATATAAAAAATTAGCCGGGCGAGGTGGCCGGCGCGTATAGTCCCAGCTACTCGGGAGGCTGAGGCAGGAGAATGGCGTGAACCTGGGAGTTGGAGGTTGCAGAGAGCCGAAATCGCACCACTGCACTCCATCTTGGGAGACAGAGCGAAACTCTGTCTAAAATAAATAAATAAAATAAAATTTAAACACAAAAAAAGCATTGGCAGACATGTGGCTTCTGGTAGGGCATGTAAGGAAGTTGGAAGTCACAACTCCGTCTTAACAGCAAGTAAAAAACTTAACAGTTGGGCGCAGTGGCTCATGCCTATAATCCCAGCACTTTGGGAGGCCAAGGCGGGTGGATTACGAGGTCAGGAGTTTAAGACCAGCCTGGCCAAGATGGTGAAACCCTGTCTCTACTAAAAATACAAAAATTAGCCAGGCGTGGTGGCGGGCGCCCTTAATACCCGCTATTTGGGAGGCTGAGGCAGAGAGTGGTTTGAACTCGGGAGGCAGAGGTTGCAGTGAGCCTAGATCGTACCACTGCACTCCAGCCTGGGCAACAGACTGAGATTCCATCTCAAAAAAATAAAAATTAAAATTAAAAAAAAAAGAAAAGAAAAGAAAAGAAAAAAAAAACCCAAAAATCAACAGCTCTTTTTAGATGCATCAAAGAAGTGAGCTCACAGGGCAAATCACTGTCCCCTTAATTGCAGACAGGCACATGCAAAGAATCATGATGGACTAGGGTAGGAACCCACAGCAGAAACTTCCATGGGAACCAATGCCAGGGTAGGAAAACCTGAGCTATAATTGACAAATTGCTAGAGGCTCAGAGTGGACAAATCTGACAGTAAAAAATTCCAGAGGTTCCTCTCGTGTAGTTGTCCCCATATTTTTGTGACTTTTACAAGATTCTCACTGTGAATAGAGAAGAAAAATCTATTATACTTTCAGTAACAGAGGGGAAAAATAACTATTTTGAAATAAGCCAGAGCATTCTGTTCTTCTTAACAAGGCCTACCCTCAAAATAAACTATTTTATCAGGGCCTAAACTATTTTTTTTTTCAGAGCCTAACTGAGCTGGGGGAAGGAAAGTATACAACTCTAGCATGCTCTAGCCATTCTGTTCCATGTAAGTGGAGGTAGGGGCAGAGGTGGGCCATGAAGCACTTGTGAAGTTCACAATGCAGAGTCACATGTTCACTGAGACTGAGACCTTATCATAGCACTATAGAATGCTCTGTACACCCTGCATCTCATGACCACATTACTAAAGTTAAAGACCTAGTTATAGCAGTTCATTTTACCTAGTACATCATGCTGGACTATCAAGAAAAAAATTACAAGGCATACTAAAAGCAAAAGCAAAAACACACACACAAAAAAACAATTTGAAGAGACAGAGTAAGCACTGGAACCAAAGTTAAATAGGGCAAGGATGTTGGAATTATCAGACTGGGGAATTACAGCAACCATGGTTAATATGTGAAGGGCCATAATGGATAAAGTTAATAACATACATGAACAAATGAACAATGTAATCCGAAAGATGGAAATTCTATGAAAGAATAAAAAAGAGATGCTAGAGATGGAAAACACTGTAACAGAGGAAAGGACATCAGGAAGATGGCAGAGTAAGAAGTCCTGGACTCTTTTTTCCTGCATAAACACAACGATTCAGTAAAAATTCATGGGTAAATTTCCTTTGCAGGATATCAGAAACTAATTAAAAGGATATCTACTATAAGATAAAGCAAAATCGACCCCCCACCCCGCAAAGCCAGTAAGGAGATTCAGGACACCATCTTGTTGAAGACTCTACCCCAAGCACTATGCCATATGATTAGGAGAGACAATCTAAACTCTCAGCTTTACCCATGGGAAGGAAGGGGTTGATGTGCCTATTCCACCAACGTTCCCAAGGAGGTCCCCCAAAAGATTTGATTCTGTCTCACTGGTCCTGGATCTCTGATGGGTCCAGCATAGTCAATCTCCCTGGAGATGAACACAGGTTGTGGCTTAGTCTGGGATAGGTTGTGGCTTAGTCTTCTCCAGGATGCCTTGGCTCAGCAGAGTGCAAGCAGACACAAAACACAGCTCCCTGCTTCTCCCTGGGAAGGAGAATAATTTGTAGAGCTCCCCAGAATCTCTGATTTAGCTAATTGTTGGAGATTTTCTGCTGTACCAGGTCAGTCTGTGAAGACTGGGGGAGGAGCCTGCTTTGCCTAACGGGCAGACACCAAAAAAGAGAGTAAAGGAAAATGAAGAATAAGGCATAGATGTTTAAACAACAAAACAAGATAAATGTCCAGAAGCTGACGCAAGTGAAATGGAATTATATGATTTGCCTGCCAGAAAAGTAAAATTCACTCTCATAAAGATGCTCACCAAGTCAAGAAAACAATGCATGAACAAACTGGGAATTGCTGTACAGATACAGAAATATCTCTGTGGAACTGAAGAATTCCATAATTGAACTATAAAAAATTCACTGGAGGGTTTCAACAGCAGATTAGATCAAGCAAAAGAAAGGATTAATACACTTGAAGACAGGTCTTGGGAAGTAATTTAGTCAGAGGAGCAAAAAAGATAAAAAGAATGAAAAAGGAGAAGAAAGTTTAAGAGACCATGGGATACCATCAAGCCAACCAAAATATGCATTAAGAAGGTTCCAGAGGAGAAGAAAGAGAGAGAGAAAGGACGAGAAAGCTTGTTCAAAGAGAAAAAAATGATTTAAAAACTTCCAAAGGCTGGGGAAGGAAATGGACATACAGATCCAGGAAGTCCAAATGACATCATATAAGACAATGAGAACCTTGAAAGGTACAAGAGAAAAAAGATGTGTGATGTACAAAGGAACCTCTTTAAGACGATTAGCTAATTTTTCAGTAGAATCCTTACAGGTCGGAAAGGAGAGGGAAGATAAATTCAAAATGCTCAAAGAAAAAAAAAGAAACCCTTGCCAACCAAGATTATTATAGCTGCCAAAATTCTCCTTAGGAATGAAAGAGAATAAAGACTTTCCCAGACTAAAACAGAGAGAGAAAGAGAGAGAGGAGAGAGAGAGAGCTCAAAATGTTAAATGGAGTTCTTTAAGATGAGATGAAAGGACTTTAAACAGCAACATGAACACATAAACAATGAAGAAACTTATTGGTAAATGTAAACATATAGGCATACAGAAAATTGTGTGAATGTAATGGTTGTGGGTAAATCACTGAATTCTAATATAAAAGTTAAGATATAAGTATTGAAAGTAACTACAACTAAAAATACATTAAAAGATACATATATGCATAGATGTATATTGTGACAACAATAATACATTTTGTATGTGTAGGAAGTTGAAATACAGAGTTTTTGTATGCAACTGGATTTAAGTTGTCGTCACCTCAAAAAAGAATATGTGATATATACACACAATGGAATTCTATGCAGCCTTTAAAAGAAGGAAGTCCTACAGTATGCAACAGCATGAATGAACCTTGAGGACACTATGAAAAGTGAAATAAGCCAGTCACCAAAAGATAAATATTGTATGATTTCACTTCTGAGGTATCTAAAATAGTGAAATTCATAGAATCAAAGAGTGAAAGGGTGTTTGCCAGGGGCTGGGAGAATGAGGAAATGGAGGGTTATTAATGGGTGAAAAGTTTCAGTCAGACATAATGAATAAGCTTTAGAGATCTGCTGTAAAACATTGTCCCTATAGTTAACAATAATGTACTGTCTACTTAAAAACTTGTTAAGATGATATAGTTCATGTTAAGTGTTCTTACTGCAATTAAAATGAACCATTGTAACAGAAATGAATAATGCCTTTAATGGATGTTTTAGGAGACTGGACAAAGATGAGGAAAGAATCTCTTAACTTGAGAATGTCAGTAGAAACTTTCAAAGCTGAAAAGCACATAGAAAAAAGACTGAAAACAACAACCAGCTAAAAATCCAAGAAGAGTGGGACAACTACAAAATCTGTAACATATACATAAAAAGAATACAAGAAGAAGAAAGAGAGAAATGAATAGAAGCAAAGGAATAATGACTAAGAAATTCCCTAATTAATGTCAGATGTCATTCCAGGAATCTCAGAGAAAAATAAGTATGATAAATACCAGGAAACTCTACATAAGTGTATCAGATTCAAAGCTGAGGAAAA
The DNA here is from genome assembly GCF_003255815.1 of Theropithecus gelada. Taxonomy (NCBI): domain Eukaryota; kingdom Metazoa; phylum Chordata; class Mammalia; order Primates; family Cercopithecidae; genus Theropithecus; species Theropithecus gelada. The sequence continues at coordinate 69,892 of NW_020257632.1, forward strand.
TAAAAAATAAAGAAAAAAATATGAAAGAAACGAAGAAAAAAAAAACCTTACCTGTATTTCAGCAAATGTAAGAATTATACCTGATTCCCCAGAAATCAAGCAAACAAGAAGAAATTAGAGTAAAATATTTTAAGGATTGAGGGACAAAAGAAAAGAAAAGAAAAGAAAAAGCCTAGCAAACTAGAAATCCATATCCTGTGAAATTATCCTTCAAAGTAAAGGAGAAATAAAGACTTTCTCAAACAAACAATAATTAAGGGAAATCCCTGCTTGTAGACCTGTTTTGCAAGAAATGATTTTTAGAAGTTCTTTATAGGGAAAAAATGACATAGGTCAGAAACGTGGATCTATGTAAAGAAAAGAAGAGCTTTGAAGAAGGAATAAGTGAAGGTAAAATTAAATCTTTTTACAATTTTTAATTGATGTAACAGATAATTTGTTTAAAATAACAACAATGTAATCAAATATATGTATTTATGTGTACATGCATAGGATTATGTATGTTTATGTATAAGTAAAATGAATGGCAGCAGTGATACTAGAGGCAGAAATTAGAATTAGAGGAATTAGAATTTATTATAAGGTATTTACATTGTCTGGAAAGTGGTATAGTGTTATTTGAAAGTGGACCTGGATTAGCTGTAAATGCATATTGAAAACTCTAGGGCATCACTAACAAAAGTATTGGAAGTATAACAGATATATTAAGAAAGGAGAGAATATAGAATTATATAAAATGCTCAATTAAAATCACACAAGTCACAAAAAGGTTAAAAAGACTAAAACAGGAACAGAGAAAAAGGGCAATGAATAGAAAACAGTAACACATATCATAGATATTAATCTACCTATTTAAATAATCATTTTGAATGTCAACGTCTAAATGCACCAATTAAATCACAAAGATTGCCAGAGTAGATCAATAAAACAAGACTCAACTATGTGTTGTGAACATGAGACCCACTTTAAATATAGAGACACATAGAAATTAAAAGCATGTGATGGAAAAGCATATGGCATGCTGTCACTACTTTAAAGAAAGTCTCTTCTGTTTGAAATACAATTTCAAACAGAAGAGACTTCAGAGCAAAGAAAATTATCAGGGATAAAGAGGAACATTATATAATGATAAAGGGACCAATTCTCCAGGAAGACATGGAAATCTTAATGTGTATGTGCCTAGCAGAGCAGCAAAACACATGAAACAAAAACTAACTGTAGCCTGTTAGTTTAATCCACTATTACAGTTGGAGAATTCAACACCCTCTATCAGAAATGCACAAATACAGCAGGCAGAAAATCTGCAAGGACATAGCTGAAATCAATAACATCATCAATCAACTGAATATAACTGATATCTATCAACTACTTTATTCTAAAACAGAAAAATACACATTCTTCTCAAGCTCACATGGATTATTCACTAACATAGACCACATGCTGGCCAATAAAATATACCTTAACAAATTTAAGAGAATATAAATCATCCAATGTCTGCTGTCAGATCACAATGGAACTAAACTAGAAGTAAATTAGCTAGAAAATTCCTCAAATACTTGGAGATTAAACAACACACTTCTAAATAATGCATAGGTCAAAGAAGAAATATCAAGAGTCATTAAAAATATTTTGAAATAAATAAAAATAAAGACAACATATCAAAAATTGTGGCATGCAGCAAAAGCAGTGCTTATTGGGAGATTTAGAACATTTAATGAGTATATTAGAAAGGGGAAAATATCTAAAATCAGTAATATAAGCTTCTACCTTAGGAAATTTAAAAGAAATACAAATTAAATCCAAAATATGTAGAAGAATATAATTAATAACAATTAGAACATAAATCAATAAATAGAAACTGAAATTTCAATAGAGAAAATCATGAAACCAAACATTAGTTCCTTGAGAACATTAACAAAATTAAAAAGCCTTTAGCAAGGCTAACTTAAAAAAAAAAAGAGAGAGAGAGAGAGAGAAGACTGAAATTACTAGTATCAGAAATGAAAGTGAAACACCACTATAAATCCCATGAATGGTAAAAAGATAATAAAGAAATATTATAAACAACTCTGCCCACAAATTTGATAGCCTAGATGAAACAGACCAGTTCCTTGAAAGGTACAATCTAACAAATCTCACACAAGAAGAAATAGAGAGTTTGAATAGGCCCATATCTATTTGAATTTGAATAACAATTGAATTTGAGTAAATAGAAATCAAATAAATAAAATCTTTCAAAAATAGAAAAAAAACAGGACCAGATGGGTTCACTGGTGAGTTCTAACAAACGTATGAAGAATAAATTTTACCAATCCTCTAGAACCTCTTTCAGAAGATAGAAGCAGAAGAACTATTTCCTAACTTATTCTATGAGATGAGCTTTACCCTAATATCAAAGCCAGGCAAAGATACTATAAGAAAAGAAAACTATAGACTTATATCTCTTGTGAAAATAGATTCAAAAATTTTCAAAATATTAGCAAATTGTGTTGAACAGTGCATAAAAAGAATTACATACCACAACCAAATGAGATTTATCTCAAGTATGCAAGACTGATTCAACATTTGAAAAATCAGTTAATGTAATTCATTGCATTAGTAACATAGAGAAGAAAAATCACATGATTTTATCAACAGATGGAGAAAAAGTGTCTGACAAAATCCAATACTCATTTATGATGAAAACTCTCAGCAAACTAGAAATAGTGGGAAACTTCCTCAACTTTATAAAGAACATCTACACAATATTCCTACAATAAACATCATACTTAAATGGTGAGAAAGTAGATGCTTTTCTGCTAAGATCAGGAACAAGACAAGGACATCTGTTTCACCACTCCTTTTCCATGGCTTACTGGAATTTCTAGTTAACACAATAAGACATGAACGGAAACAAAAACTATACAGATTGAGAAGGAAGAAATAAACTATCTTTATTCACAGATAATATGATTGTCTATGTAAAAAATCTAAAATAATCAACAGAAAAAACTCCAAATTTCCTGAAGTTAATGAGTGATCAAAGCAATGTTGCAGGATATAAGAATAATACACAGGTCAATTGCTTTCCTATATATTAGCAATGAAGAAGTGGAATTTCAAATTTAAAGCACAATGCCATTTATATTATCTTATAATCAAAGTGAAATATTTAGGTATAAAGCTAACAAAATATGTACAAGATTTATATGAGAAAAATTACAAAACTCTGATGACAGAAATCAAATAAATGGAGAGATATTTTATGTTCAAGGCTAGGAAAACTCAATGTCAAAATATCAGTTCTTCCCTTCTTGATCTATAGATTCAATGCAATACCAATCAAAATACCAACTTATTTGTGAATATTGACAAACTGATCCTAAAGTGCATAAGGCAAAAGTCCTAGAATAGCCAACACAAAATTGAAGAATAGAGTCAGATGATTCACACTACCCAAGTACAATACTTGCTATAAAGCTACAGTAATCAAGACAGTATAGTATTGATAAAATAATAGAAAAATATATCAATGGAACATAATAGAAAGCCCAGAAAGAGAATCACATAATTAGCCAACTAATCTTTGACAAAGAAGCAAAGGCAATGAAATGCGGAAAAGATAGTTTTTCAACAAATAGTGTTAGAACAACTGGACATCAACATACCGAGAGAGAGAGAGAGAGAGAGAGAGAGAATTTGGACATGACCTTGCAGCTTTCATAAAAATTAACTTGAAATGAATCATATGCCTAAACGTAAAATTCAAAATTATACTACTGCTAAAAGATAACATAGAAGAAAATCTAGATGACCTTGGGAAGAAGTAATTGATAAGCTAGATTTCATTAAAATTAAAAACTTCTGTTCAGCAAAAGACATCATTGAGAATGAGAAGACAAGGTACATTCTGAGTGAAAACATTTGCAAAATATGTATTTGATATTTTGTTATCCAAAATATACAAAACCTCTACAATAATAAAATGAACTACCTAATTTAAAAAGGGCCAAAAATCTAAGTTGAAACCAAAGAAGATGGCAGATAAGTATATGAAAAGATGCCCCCCATCATATATAATTAGGAAAATGCAAATTAAAACAACAATGAGATGCCACTGCATGCCAATTAGAATGACCAAAATCCAGAACACTGACAATGCCAAATACTGGTGAAGATGTGGAGAAAAAGAAACTCTCATTCATTGCTAAAGGGAAGACAAAATGGTAAAACCACTTTGGAGTACAGTTTGGAAACTAAACAAGTTTTGGAAACTAAACATACTTTTACCAGAGCATGAAATAATCACATTCCTTGGCATTTATCCAAGGAAGTTAAAAACTTTTGTATGCAAAAAAACCTGTATATAGATATTTACAGCAGTTTTATTCATAATTAGCAAAACTCAGAAGCAACCAAGATGTCCTTCAGTAGGTGAATGGAAAAGCTGTACTACAACTGACAATAAAATATCATTCAGTGGTAAGAGGAAGTGACCTATCAACCCATGGAAAGACATGCACCAAAGTGCATCTTACTAAGTGAAGAAGCCAATCTGAGAAAGCTACATACTGTATGATTCCAGCTATATGACATCCTGGAAAAGGCAAAACTATGATCAGAGTAAAAGTATCAGTAGTTGTCAGGGTTTAGGGTGGAGGGAGGGATGAATACGTGGAACACAGAGAGTTTTTAGGGTAGTGAAACCATTTTGTGTGATACTCTAATTTTGGATACATGCTATCATACTTTTGTCGAAACTTACAGAATGTAAAACACCAAGAGTGAACTCTAATATAAACTATACTTTGGGTGATAAAGATATGTCAATGTGGGTTTAGCAATTGTAGTAAATGTACCACTTTGGTGGGGAATGGTGATAATGGGGAATGTTGATATGCATATATTGGGCCAAGGGATATATGTAAAATCTCTGTACCTTCTACTCAACTGTGCTCTCAACCTAAAACTGCTCTAAAAAAAGTATATTAAAAAATTGTTATTGAAATCAAATCCTCATAATCAGTGGGAAAGCATATCATACATAGATAAAGAGAGAATCTGTGAACTGAAAAATTATGGAAATTACCATAATAAATATATAAAGAGACTTCAAAAAGTTTGTGGAAAAATGGAATTAAAAAATAAAAATTAAAAAAATACAAACCTTAATTTTTCAACATAAGCTCAATTAAGCTTAAGCCATTCTTGTAAGCAATAATACCAGCCATCTAAAGAACTGAGGGTCCTGGGAATTTAACCATGTTAATACAGTCTTTTATGCATTATTAACTGAAGAAATATGGGTGCCCTTTACAGGCTTTTTAAGATTAAGAAACAAACAAAAAGCAATCAGAAGGAGCCAAATCAGGAATGTAAGGTAGATGCTGAAAGATTTCCCATAGAAACTCTCACAAAATTATCCTTCTTTGATGAGATAAATGAGCAGGAGCATGGAGCATTGTTGTAGTGGAGAAAGACTCTCTGGTGAATCTTTTCTGGATATTTTTTCTGTTAAAGCTTTGGTAAACTTTCTCAAAACTCCCTCATAATAAACAGACAAATAACAGATAAATAAACTGTTCTTTGACCCTCTAGAAAGTCAACAAGCAAAACGCTTTGAGCATCACCCAAAGCTGTTGTCATGACCTTTGCTCCTGACCCATCCACTTTGCTTTGACTTGACCACTTCCACCTTTTGGTAGCCATTGCTTTGGTTGCGCTTTGTCTGTAGGATCATACCAGTAAAGTCATGTTTCATCTCCTATCACAATTTTTCAAAGAAACCCTTCAGGATCTTGATCCCAACTGTTTAAAATTTCCATTGAAATCTCAGCTGCAGAGCTGATCTGGTGCAATGGTTTTGGTGCCCATTGAGCGGAAAGTTTGCTCACCTTTAAGTTTTCAATTAGAATTGTTTAAGTGAAACCAATTGAAATGTCTATGGTGTTGGCTATTGTTTCTGCTGTTAATCATTGGCCCTCTTCAATTAGGGCACAACCAGGGTTAATATTTTTTCCTTCCAAATTAATGTGGATTATTTGTTGCTCCAGGCTTCCTCTTCAAAATTATGTAGACCCTTCTTAAAAGAAGTTATCCATTTGCAAACTAATGATTTCTTTGGGGTACTGTCCCCATAAACTTTTTGTAAGTAATCAATAATTTCACCATTTTTCCACCCAAGTTTCACCATAAATTTGAAGTTCGTGCTTGCCTCAATTTTAGCAAAATTCTTATTGCTCTGTTAAGGGCTTTTTTCAAACTGATGTCCTAAACTTCGTAATGCCTCAAACTAGATCCCATTCATATATGTTATAACAAGTTAGAGTCAGTTTATTTTGGTGCAAAAATTTTTAAGATCTATGCATATTTTTTTCATAATATGCATTTTTCTATGAGCGTTTTGAAGTCCTATTATATAAAGACAGATAAAGAGAGTAGAAGTATTAGACGTAGATGAAAGATAGGAAGGAGAGAAAGGAAAGTTCCAACATATATCCAGTGAACATTCTGGAAGGATAAAATACAGAAAACAGGAGAGAGGTTATCTTTGAAGAGATGGTGATTGAGAACTTAGTATAATTGAGTTTTTTTAAATCTCATGAATTATTAGGGTCAGAAAATGCAACATCTTGACAAAATAAAAACAATAAAATAAAAAGTAAAAACAAACTCACATTCACACACTGTAGTGGAACCATGAAGTTTCAAAGTCAGTCTTTGGTGAAAATCTTAAAAGCAACCAAAGAACAAATGCAGATCATAAGGAACAATAATTATCTTGAAAGAATTAAATCTGCACAACTGTAACACTAAGGAGAGACATAGGCACTCTAAATTCTGCATGGTAATGAAAGGAACTTTGTAATACCTTTTGTGAGATTGTCTACCAGCCTTTCAAAGGTGTACAACTTAACTCACTGTTCGTGCCATGTACAGTTATTTTTCCTTATACTTCTGCATTTACTAGCTGAGAACAAGATTTTGTCTAGCAAAATAGTATAAAGTTTCAAGTTTCATTTGTTTATTCAATCATCCAACAAGTCAATGAACAATTTCTAACCTAATTCTATGAGAACCGTGTTAGAAACTCAAAATAAATAAAAAGTTCTTCTTGTTAACACTTAATGTCAGAAGACAAATATTTATACTATTGTATGATAAATTCCAAGGCAAAGATATGTAAGAGCCTACAGAAGTATGACATAACTCAGTCTGAAGTTAGAAATGTGATCGTTATCGTACGTGAACTCTTCTGGGGAGGAGTTCAAATAACTTCATTTATATTATAACATAAAATCAGTAATATGATAAAGGAAATTACAAAACTTTAAAAAATCACTTGGATTTAAACTGAGCTTTCCTTTTCTTCACAATAGTGATGATTTGGTGATTGTGATATGAGAGCATTCTAGTCGTATTACAAATTCATTACCAAAGAAAGTGTACATGCTCAGATTGAAGAGCAGAGAGGACTGGGTGGTACTTAATTTCCTTTCCAAAGGCTAAAGAGTGGTCTTTCATTTTTGCCACATTTATTTTCTGTCCAGCCCGAACACTAATGGATGGAGGAGAAATGAGAAGAGGAATAGCATTTCCACTGTTGAGAGGGTGAAACTCTGCACTTACTTTGGCTTCAAATGTTGAGAATTAAGTTAATGGGTCAATATAGCTCCAAACCTTATCACTGCCTTACGTAAATAGAGAAAACAAGACAGAAATGAGTTTGCTAGACAATGCAATTTATTATTATAAAAATTGCTGAATTATAAAACTCTACCACTTTTGGTCATCAATAAATGATTGTACATTTTAAAAGTATTTATAAACTGAAAATAGGAAAAACATAGAAAATGATAATGAGTAGGGATCTGATCCCAACCAGCTGTATTTGAAGACATGGTTGTTATTTCCTCACCACAGTATGTGACATTTTATTCTGAGTTTTAAAACTACAGACAGAACCACTGATTAAAAACAGGATGTGGGTGAATAGTCATGCATGAGACTCCCTGGACGAGACATGAGCTAAGCTAGTGGTTCTAAAACAGCAGCTTTCCGTCAAATGCTGGCTTGCTGCCTCAGAATCACCTGAGCAGATTCTCAGGCATTGGGCCCCAGAGATTCTGTTGAATAGGCCTGGGTGGGTTTCAGAAATCTTTGTATAAACAAGTTCCCTAAAAGATTCTTACATTAATAACTAGGAACCACGTTTTGGGAAACACTACTCTGGAAGTTTATAATTTCTCTGTTAGCTCTGGTGTTGGTGAACTGTAATTAGGAATGGAGCATAAGCAAAATGATAAAAAAAAAAAAGTCAAAAATATTAAAAGTGTCTTAAGAAGAAAGCTACCTCCTAATAACCTCCTCTTAGATTTTCCAACATGACTGTACGAAATTTCCACCCTTTTCAACATCATTTTCTGCAGGTAACCATGACTCCTCCTAGTCTGCTGAAGTGGAAGCCATCTAGAAGGAGTTCCTTCAGTTCACTTGCCTCCAATGATTTCTATCTCCTTTTTCTCTTTGCTATTTCTAACTGAAATGAATACGTATCTTTCCCACTTCTTACATCATTATTTACCCACAGACTTCTTTCCTCAGGCCAGCAAATATTTTTTATTTTTACCTATTCTGAGTTTAACCAGTAAAACATGCTTTATCAGCATGAACAGAAGATCATATCTCTTTACTATGTAAATTAATTTCCTGATTGCTAGATTCAGCATTGGAAACCAATCTTTATTGATCATGTTTCCATTTTCTGTCCTAAATCTTTTGAAAATGCTGGGATCTTACTTGGTTGTGCTTCCAGACTTCTGAAAAGAGAAATGGAGAATAGAAAAAGCCACAAGTGGGGGAGGTTCCAAGATGGCCGAATAGGAACAGCTCCAGTCTACAGCTCCCAGCGTGAGCGATGCAGAAGATGGGTGATTTCTGCATTTCCAACTGAGGTACCAGGTTCATCTCACTGGGGCTTGTCAGACAGTGGGTACAGCCCATGGAGTGTGAACTGAAGCAGGGCAAGGCATTGCCTCACCCAGGAAGTGCAAGGGGTCAGGGAAATCCCTTTCCTAGCCAAGGGAAGCCATGACAGATGGCAGCTGGAAAATTGGGTCACTCCCACCCTAACACTGCACTTTTCCAATGGTCTTAGCAAAAGGCACACCAGGAGATTATATCCCAAACTTGACTCGGAGGGTCCCATGCCCACGGAGCCTTGCTCACTGCTAGCACAGCAGTCTGAGATCAAATGGCAAGGTGGCAGTGAGGCTGTGGGAGGGACACCCACCATTGCTGAAGCTTGAGTAGGTAAACAAAGTGGCAGGGAAGCCTGAACTGGGTGGAGCCCACCACAGTTCAAGGAGGCCTGCCTGCCTGCCTCTGTAGACTCCACCTCTGGGGGCAGGGCGTAGCTGAACAAAAGGCAGCAGAAACTTCTGCAGACTTAAACGTCCCTGTCTGACAGCTTTGAAGAGAGTAGTGGTTCTCTCAGCATGGAGCTTGAGGTCTGAGAACACACAGACTGCCTCCTCAGGTGGGTCCCTGACTCCCAAGAAGCCTAACTCGGAGGCAACTCCCAGTAGGGGCAGACTGACACCTCATATGGCCAGGTGCCCCTCTGAGACGAAGCTTCCAGAGGAACAATCAGGTAGCAACATTTGCTGTTCTGCAATATTTGTAGTTCTGTAGCCACTGCTGGTGATACCCAGGCAAACAGTGTCTGGAGTGGACCTCCAGCAAACTCCAACAGACCTGCAGCTGAGGGTCCTGACTGTTAGAAGGAAAACTAACAAACAGAAAGGACATCCACACCAAAACCCCATCTGTATGTCACCATCATCAAAGACCAAAGGTAGATAAAACCACAAAGATGGGGAGAAACCAGAGCAGAAAAGCTGAAAATTCTAAAAATCAGAGCACCTCTTCTCTCCCAAAGGAACGCAGCTCCTTGCCAGCAATGGAAGAAAGCTGGATGGAGAATGACTTTGATGAGTTGAGAGAAGAAGACTTCAGAAGATCGGTAATATCAAACTTCTCCGAGCTAAAGGAGGATGTTCGAACCCATTGTAAAGAAGCTAAAAACCTTGAAAAAAGATTGGACAAATGGCTAACTAGAATAAATAGTGTTGAGAAGACCATAAATAACCTCACGGAGCTGAAAACCATGGCACAAAAACTACGTGACACATGCACAAGCTTCAGTAGCTGATTCAGTCAACTGAAAGAAAGGGTATCAGTGATTGAAGATCAAATGAATGAAATGAAGTGAGAAGAGAAGTTTAGAGAAAAAAGAGTAAAAAGATATGAACAAAGCCTCCAAGAAATATGGGATTGTGTGAAAAGACCAAATCTACATCTGATTGGTGTACCTGAAAGTGACGGGGAGAATGGAACCAAATTGGAAAATACTCTTCAGGATATTATCCAGGAGAACTTCCCCAATCTAGCAAGGCAGGCCAAAATTCAAATTCAGGAAATACAGAGAACAAAGATACTCCTTGAGAAGAGCAACTCCAAGACACATGATTGTCAGATTCACCAAAGTTGAAATGAAGGAAAAAATGTTAAGGGCATCCAGAGGGAAAGGTCGGGTTACCCAGAAAGGGAAGCCCATCAGACTAACAGCGGATCTCTTGGCAGAAACTGTACAAGCCAGAAGAGAGTGGGGGCCAATATTCAACATTCTTAAAGAAAAGAATTTTCAACCCAGAATTTCATATCCAGCCAAACTAAGCTTTATTAGTGAAGGAGAAATAAAATCCTTTACAGACAAGCAAATGCTGAGAGATTGTGGCAATAGCAGGCCTGCCTTACATGAGTCCCTGAAGGAAGCACTAAATATGGAAAGGAGAAACCGGTACCAGACACTGCAAAAACATGCCAAATTGTAAAGACCATCAATGCTAGGAAGAAACTGCATCAACTAATGAGCAAAATAACCAGCTAAAATAATAATGACAGGATCAAATTCACACATAACAATATTAACCTTAAATGTAAATGGGCTAAATGCTCCAACTAAAAGACACAGACTGGCAAATTGGATAAAGAATTGAGACCCATCAGTGTGCTGTATTCACAAGACCCATCTCATGTGCAGAGACACATAGGCTCAAAATAAAGGGATGGAGGAAGATGTACCAAGCAAACGGAAAAATAAAAAAAGCAGGGGTTGCAATCCTAGTCTCTGATAAAACAGACTTTAAACCAACAGTGATCAGAAGAGACAAAGAAGTCCATTACATAATGGTAAAGGGATCAATTCCACAAAAAGAGCTAACTATCCTAGATATATATGCACCCAATACAGGAGCACCCAGATTCATAAAGCAAGTCCTTAGAGACCGACAAAGAGACTTAGACTCCCACACAATAATAATGGGAGACTTTAACACCCCACCGTCAACATTAGACAGATCCACGAGACAGCAAGTTAACAAGGATATCCAGGAACTGAACTCAGCTCTGCACCAAGCAGACCTAATAGACATCTACAGAACTCTTCACCCCAAGTCAACAGAATATACATTCTTTTCAGCACCACATCGCATTTATTCCACAGTTGACCACATAGTTGGAACTAAAGCACTCCTCAGCAAATGTAAAAAAACAGAAATTATAACAAACTGTCTCTCAGAACACAGTCCAATCAAACTAGAACTCAGGATTAAGAAACTCACTCAAAACCACTCAACTACATTGAAACTGAACAACCTGCTCCTGAATGACTACTGGGTACATAACAAAATGAAGGCAGAAATAAAGTTGTTCTTTGAAACCAATGAGAACAAAGACACAACATGCCAGAATCTGGGACACATTTAAAACAGTGTGTAGAGGGAAATTTATAGCACTAAATGCCCACAGGAGTGCACATTTATAGCACTAAATGCACACTAAAAGCAGGAAAGATCTAAAATTGACACTTTAACATCACAATTAAAAGATCTAGAGAAGCAAGAGCAAACATATTCAAAAGCTAGCAGAAGGCAAGAAATAACTATGATCAGAGCAGAACTGAAGGAGATAGAGACACAAAACCCCTTCAAAAAAATCAATGAATCCACAAGCTGGTCTTTTGAAAAGATCAACAAAATTGATAGACTGCTAGCAAGACTAATAAAGAAGAAAAGAGAGAAAAATCAAACAGACACAATGAAAAATGATAAAGGGGATATCACCACTGATCCCACAGAAATACAAACTGCCCTCAAAGAAAACTATAAACACTTTTATGCAAATAAACTAGAAAATCTAGAAGAAATGGATAAATTCCTGGGCACATACACCCTCCCAAGACTAAACCAGGAAGAAGTTGAATCTCTGAATAGACCAATAACAGGATCTGAATTAGAAACAATAATTAATAGCCTACCAACCAAAAAAAGTCCAGGACCAGACTGATTCACAGCCGAATTCCACCAGAGGTACAAGGAGGAGCTGGTACCATTCCTTCTGAAACTATTCCCATCAACAGAAAAAGAGGGAATCCTACTGACTCATTTTATGCGGCCAGCATCATCCTGATACCAAAGCCTGTAAGAGACACAACAACAAAAAAAGAGAATTTTAGACCAATATCCCTGATGAACATCAATGCAAAAATCCTCAATAAAAATCCAGCAGCACATCAAAAAGCTTATCCACCATGATCAAGTGGGCTTCATCCCTGGGATGCAAGGCTGGTTCAACATAAGCAAATCAATAAACATAATCCATCATATAAACAGAACTAAAGACAAAAAACCACATAATTATCTCAATAGATGCAGAAAAGTCCTTTGACAAAATTCAATAGCCTTTCATGCTAAAAATTCTCAATAAATTAGGTATTGATGGGACACATCTCAAAATAATAAGAGCCATCTATGACAAACCCACAGCCAATATCATACTGAATGGATAAAAGCTGGAACCATTCCACTTGAAAACTGGCACAAGGCAGGGATGCCTTCTCTCACCACTCCTATTCAACATAGTTTTGGAAGTCCTGGCCGGGCCAATCAGGCAGGAGAATGAAATAAAGTTCATCCAAATAGGAAGAGGAAAGGTCAAACTATCTTTGTTTGCAGATGACATGATTCCGTATCTAGAAAACTCCATAGTTTAGGCCCAAAAACTCCTTCAGCTGATAACTCCAGCAAAGTCTCAGGATACAAAATCAATGTACAAAAATCACTAGCATTCCTATACACCAGCAAGTCAAGCCAAGAGCCAACCAGAAAGCCATTCACAATTGCCTATAAAAGAACAAATTATCTAGGAATACAGCTAATGAGGAAGGTGAAAGATCTCTGTAATGAGAATGATGCAACACTGCTCAAAGAAATCAGAGAGAGCACAAAAAAATGAAAAAACATCCCATCATCACAGATAGGAAGAATCAATATCATTAAAATGGCCAGACTCTCCAAAGCAATTTACAGTTTCAATGTTATTCCTATCAAACTAACAATGACATCCTTCACACAAAGATAAAAGACTATTTTAAAATTTATATGGAACACAAAAAGAGCCCAAATAGCCAAGGCAATCCTAAACAAAAAGAAGAAAGATAGAGGCATCATGTTACCTGACTTCAAACTATACTACAGGGTGACAGTAACCAAAACAGCATGATGCTGGTACGAAGAACAGGCACATGGAACAGAACCGACAGAACAGAATAGAGAGCCCTGAAATAAGGCCACACACCTACAACCACCTGATCTTCAACAAAGCTGAAAAAACAAGCAATGTAGAAAAGTCTCCTTATTCAGTAAATGATGCTGGGATAACTGGCTAGCCATATACAGAAACCTGAAGCTCAACCCATTTTTTTTATACCATATACAAAAATCAACTCAAGATGGATTGAAGACTTAAATGTAAAACCCAAAACCATAAAAACCCTGAAAGACAACAAAGGCAATAACATCCTGGACATAGAAACGGGCAAAGATTCACGACGAAACACCAAAATCAATCGCAACGAAAGCAAAAATTGACAAATGGGATCTAATTGAACTAATGAGCTTCTGCACAGCAAAAGAAACTATGAACAGAGTAAACAGACAACCTACAGAGTGGGAGAAAATATTTACAAATTATGCATCTGACCAAAGTCTAATATCCAGCATCTATAAGAAACAAACAAATTTACAAGAGAAAAACAAACAACCCTGTTAAAAAGTGGGCAAAGAACGTGAACTGACACTTTTCAAAAGAAGGCATGCATGTGGCCAACAAGCATATGAAAAAACGCTCAGTATCACTGATCATTAGAGAAATGCAAATCAAAACCACAATGAGATACCATCTCACACCAGTCAGAATGGCTATTATGAAAAAGTTAAAAAATAACAGATACTGGCAAGGTTGCAGAGAAAAGGTAATACTTATACACTGTTGGTAGGAATGTAAGTTAGTTCAACCATTGTGGAAAGCAGTATGGCAATTCCTCAAAGAGATAAAAGCAGAACCACCATCAGACCCAGCAATCCCATTACTGGGTATATACAGAGAGAAATGTAAATCATTCTACCATAAAGACATACATGTGAATGTTCACTGCAGCACTATCCATAATAGCAAAGACATGGAATCAATCTACATGCTCATCAATGACAGATTGGATAAAGAAAATATGGTACATATACACCATGGAATACTATTCAGTCATAAAAAAAGAACAAGATCATGTCCTTTGTGGGAACATGGATGGAACTGAAAGTTATTATGCTCAGCAAACTAATATAGGAACAAAAAAACAAATAATGCAGGTTCTCACTTATAAGTGGGAGCTAAATGATAACTTATGAACACAAAGAAGGAAACAACAGACACTGTGGTTGGCTTGAGGGTGAAGGGAGGATGGAGGGAGAGGAGAAGGAAATAGAACTATTGGGTACTGCATTTAATACCTGGGTGATGAAATAATCTGTACAACAACCCTCCATGACACGAGTTTACCTATGTAACAAACTTTCACATATACTCCTTAACCTGTAATAAAAGTTAAAAAAAAAAACTGGATATTCTGTTCTTCAAGTCTTATCTTTCTTTTCTCTTGATTTCCATTTTGTCTTTGTTTTTGCTTTGTTTATAATCTTTACAAACGAATGTCTATTTTTCTATTCAGTATATATGTTTTTATAAAATTCAGAGTCAAGTTTTTAATATCTAAAATCTTTAAAATTTTAAATTAATTATACATATTATACATATACTTATTTGCATAACTCATTCAGTCATTCTATGTGTCTTTTGGTTGGACAGTTTAGTCCATTTACATTCAATATTATTATTGATAAATAAGGACTCACTCCTGCCACTTTGTTATGTGTTTGATAGTTGTTTTGTGGTCTTCTCTTCCTTCTTTGTCTCCTTTCTGTCTTCCTTTTAGTGAAGGTGATTTTCTCTGGTGTTATGATTTAGTTTCTTGCTTTTTATTTTTGTGTATCTGTTGCAATTTTTGATTTGAAGATACTATGAGGCTTGTAAATACTATCTTATAATCCATGATTTTGAGCTGATAAAAATTTAACACTGCATAAACAAACAAGTGAAAAGAAAACTAATAAAAACTTTACAACTTAACTTTGTCCTTCCGCTTTTTAACTTTTTTTCTTACTCTTTACATTGTATTGTACTAAGTCTTGAAAAGTTGCTGCAGTTATTATTTTTGATTGCCTCATTCTTCAGTCTTTCTGCTTAAGGTAAGAGCAGTTTACCCACCACCAGTTACAGAATTATAATATTCTGTGTTTTTCTGTGCACTTTTTTTTTTTATACCTTCAGACAATATCTTATCATTCATTAATGTCATTTTCTTTCTGATTGAAGTACTTCTTTCAGCGTTTCTTGTATATAGGTCTGGTGTTGATGAAATCCCTCAGCTTTTGTTTGTCTTGGGAAAATCTTTATTTCTCCTTCATGTTTGAAAGATATCCCAGATATACTATTCTAGGATACAATTTTTTTTTTTCCTTCAGCACTTTAAATATGTCATGTCACTCTCTTCTGGCCTGTAAGTTTTCCACTGAAAAGTTTGCTGCAAGATGTATTGGAGCTCCTTTGTATGTTATCTGTTACTTTTCTCTTGCTGATTTTAGGATCCTTTCTTTATCCTTGACCTTTGGAAGTTTGATTTTTAAAAGCCTTGATGTAGTCTTCTTTGGGTTAGGTCTGCTTGGTGTTCTATAATCTTTTTGTACTTGAATGCTGATATCTTTCTCTAGGTTTTGGCAGTTCTCTGATATTATCCCTTTGTATAAACTTTCTACCATGATCTCTTTCTCTACCTCCTCTTTAAGGCCAATAATTTTTAGATTTGCCCTCTTGAGGCTATTTCCTAGATCTTGTAGGTGTACTTCATTGTATTTTATTCTTTTTTCTTTTATCTCCCCTGATTGTGTATGTACACATAGCCCGTCCTCAAGCTAATTCTTTCTTCTGTTTGATCAACTCCTCTTTTTAAAAACTCTGATGCATGCCTCAGTATGCCAATCGCATTTTTTCAGCTCCTGGATTTCTGCTTAATTCTTTTTAGTTATGTCAATCTCTTTTTAAAAAATTCATCTGATAGAAGTCTGCATTTCTTCTCTGCATTATCTTGAATTTCTTAGACTTTCCTCAAAACAGCTATTTCAAATTCTCTGTCTGAAAGGTCACATATCTCTGTTTCTCCAGGATTAGTCCCTGGTGCCTTATTTAGTTCATTTGGTGGGGTCATGTTTTCCCAGAAGGTCTTGATACTGGTAAATGTTCATCTGTGTCTGGACATTGAAAAGCTAGATATTTACTGTAGCTTTTGCTGTCTGGTCTTGTTTGTACCTGTCCTTTTTGGGAAGGCTTTTCAGATATTCAAAAGGACTTGTGTGTTGTGATCTAAGCTGTATTTACTTTAGGGGGAACCTTAAGCCCAGTGACATTGTGGTTCTTGCAGACTCATAGAGATATCACTTTGATGGTCTTAGAAAAAGAGTGCATCTGCAATTCAAGTCTGTCTTTCTTACCTCTTCAGTGTCCCTTTCAGTGATATAAAGTTAAAACCATGTACTGTGAGTGCTCACCCAACCTGCTTATTGATTCTTTTTTTTTCCTTTTTTTAAAATTTTACTTTAAGTTCCAGGATATATGTGCAAAATGTGCAGGTTTGTTACATAGGTGTACGTGTGCCAGGGTGGTTTGCTGCACCTATCAACCCATCACCTATGTATTAAGCCCCACATGTATCAACCATTTGTGCTGATGCTCTTGCACTCCCCCACTCCCACTCAGTGTGTGTTGTTCCCCTCACTGTGTCCATATGTTCTCACTGTTCAGCTCCCACTTATGAGTGAGAACATGCAGTGTTTGGTTTTCTGTCCCTGCAAAGGACATGATCTCATTCCTTTTTATGGCTACATAGTATTCCATGGTGTATATGTACCACAGGTTCTTTATCCAGTCTATCATTGATGAGCATTTTAGTTGGTTCCATGTCTTTGCTATTGTGAATAATGCTGCAATAAACATACATATGCATGTATCTTTGTATGTATCTTTATAATAGAATGATTTATATTCCTTTGGGTATATACCCAGTAGTGGGATTGCTTGGTCAAATGGTATTTCTGGTACTAGATCCATGAGGAATCACATACTGCCTTCCATAGTGGTTGAACTAATTTATTGTCCCACCAATAAAGTACAAGCATCTGTTGCTTCTTGACTTTCTTTTTTTTCTGAGACAGAGTTTCACTCTTGTTGCCCAGGCTAAAGTGCAATGGCACGATCTCGGCTCACTGCAACCTCTGCCTCCCAGGCTCAAGTAATTCTCCTTGTTCAGCCTCCTGAGTAGCTGGGATTACAGGCACCCACCACCATGCCCAGCTAATTTTTTGTATTTTTAATAGAGACAAGGTTTCACCATGTTGGCCAGGCTGGTCTTGAAGTCCTGACCTCAGGTGATCAGCCCGTCTTGGCTTCCCAAAATGCTGGGATTACAGGTGTGAGCCACCACACCCAGCTGCTTCTTGAATTCTTAATAATCACCCTTCTGACTAGCATGAAATGGTGTCTCATCGTGTTTTTTATTTGCAATTCTCTAATGATCAGTGATGCTAAGCTTTTATTCATATGTTTGTTGGCTGCATAGATGTCTTCTTTTGAGAAGTGTCTGTTCATGTCCTTTGCCTAGTTTTTGATGGGGTTGTTTTCTTTTTTCTTGTAAATTTGTTTAAGTTCCCTATAAATTCATTAACTTAATCCATCTTGAGTTAATTTTTGTATAAGGTGTAAAGAAGGGATCCAGCTTCAGTTTTCTGCATATGGGTAACCAGTTTTCTCAGCACCATTTATTAAATAGGGAGTCTTTTCTGCATTGCTTGTTTTTGTCAGGATTGTCAAAGATCAGATAGATGGTTATAGATATATGGTCTTATTTCTGAGGTCTCTATTCTGTTCAATTGGTCTGTATGTCTGTTTTGGTACCAGTATCATGCTGTTTTGGTTACTGTACCCTTGTAGTATGGTTTGAAGTCAGGTAGCATGATGACTCCAGTTTTGTTCTTTTTCTTAGGATTGTCTTGGTTATATGGGCTCTTTTTTAGTTCAAATTTCTATATGAAATTTGAAATAGTTTTTTTCTAATTCTCTGATGAAAGTATTTGGTAGTTTGATTTAAATAGCATTGAATCTGTAAATTACTTTCAGCCATATGGCCATTTTAATGATATTGATTCTTCCTATCCATTAGGATGGAATGTTTTCCCATTTGTTTGTATCCTTTCTTATTTCTTTGAGCCATGGTTTGTAATTCTCCTGGAAGAGGTCCTTCACATCTCTTGTTAGCTGTATTCCTAGGTATTTTATTCTCTTTGGAGCAATTGTGAATGGGAGTTTATTCATGATTTGGTTCTCTGCTTGTCTACTGTGGGTGTATAGGAATGCTTATGGTTTTTGCATTGTATTGATTTTGTATCCTGAGACTTTATTGAAGTTGCTTATCAGCTTAAGGGGTTTTTGGCCTGAGGCAGTGGAGTTTTCTAAATACAAAATCATGTCATCTGCAAAGAGACAATTTGACTTCTTCCCTTCCTATTTGAACATCATTTATTGCTTTCTCTTGCCTGATTGCCCTGGCCAGAACTTCCAATACTAGGTTGAATAGAAGTGGTGAGAGACAGCATCCTTATCTTGTGCCAGTTTTCAAAGGGAATGGTTCCAGCTTTTGCCCATTCAGTGTACTATTGGCTGTGTTTATTAAGGGCATTTGATAAACAATACAAGTATGTGACGTACATAACAGTTATTGTTTAAAATTAGCTGAAATTTGTATTTTGCTTGTTACATGGCCACTTTTTACTGTTGCTTCATGAGCATTCAAGCAGATATATATATTCTCTCATTTTGGATGCAAAATTATATATAATTTAATTTTTAATGCTTGGTCATTAAATTGAAGTAAGTGTTTAGAAGTCTTCCACTTTGAGTTACATTTGTCAATTTCTCACATTTAAGTAAAATTTTGCTATATATATTCTGAAGCAATTTTATTAGATGCATAAAAGTATAGAAATATATCTTTATGATGACTGGAAACTTTCATCACTATGTGATGTGAAAGAGATGTGTTTATCTCTAATAATACTTGTATTCAAATCTATATTTCTAATATAAATATTATGGGGTTTCTTGTTATTTGCCTGGCATATTATTTTCTATGCTTTCAACATTTTTGGATCTCTATTCTTATATGTGTGTCTTGTAAATAGAATATAGTTGGATTTTGAAAGGTCATCCTTACAATGTCTGTCTTTAATTTGAAGTATCAGATTGGTGCAAAAGTAATACTTAATGCTATTTTATTTATTTTAATTATTCATTTATTAGTAGGTGTCCTAATATATTGTGTTATTTATTTTGCTTTTCTATGCTTGTCACAATTATCCCTTTTAAGTTAATGAATTTTATTTTTTGTTTCTCACTCTATTGGGTTTATTTGGAGAGTATATATTCTATTTCTGGTCTTTTAATAGACACCCTAGAACTTGTACCACGTGCACTTAATGACCTAGCAAAATCTGAAGTTAAATAAAACAGTCTCTTGTTTTGAAGAAAGTAAGAATGTTACCCATTACCTCTGATCTGTCTTCTCTTGACATACATGATATTGTTTCCTGATATTTCAACTCTGTTTTTCTAACCGTATAAGTTAAATATAATAATTGTTGTTATTTTATAAGGACAATATTTATTACCCTCATCTTTATTAATTTCTTACTGTTTCTATTTGTATCTCAGACACTGCTTCTAAGAACATTTTCTTTCTTCCTTGTATTGATACTTTAGAACAACCTTGTCCAAACTGCAGCCCACAGGCCACATGTGGCTCAACAATGGCTTTGAATGCAGCCCAACATAAATTTGTAAACTTTCTTAAAACATTATGAGATGTTTTTGGGTTTTTGTTTTGTTTTTTAGTTCATCAGCTATTATTAGTGATAGTTTATGTGTGGCCCAAAACAATTCTTTTTCTTTCTATGTGGCCCAGGGAACTCAAAAGATTGGACACCTCTGCTTCAGAAGATCCTTTGTGAAAATCTAGTGGTGAACCCTTTTTTATTTTTATTTTTTTGAGGCAGGATTTCACTGTCATCTGGGCTGGAGTACAGTGATGTGATCATGGCTCACTGCAGCCTCGAAATCACAGGCTCAAGCAATCCTTCCTCCTCAGCCTCCCGAGTAGCTGGGACTGCAGGCATGTGCCACCATGTCCGGCTAACTTTTGTGTTTTTTGTAGAGATGGGGTTTCACCATGTTTCTCAGGCTAGTCTTGAATTCCGGAGCTCAAGCATTCCACTCTCCTCTGCCTCCCAAAGTGATGAGATTAAAAGTGTGTGCCACGGCACGTGGCCTAATATACAAAAAAGATTCATTTTATATTTTCTTAAATAAGGATTTTCTGGGTTTATAACTATAGACATGTGGATTTTTCTCACAACCTATTGAATATTTTATTTCACTATATCTTTCTTCAGTTTTTGCTTTTTAGAAGTCTGATTTAGTTTATAATTCTTTCAAAGTGGATTTTTTTTGTGTGTTTTAAAATTTCCTTTTTTATATTGACAAATAATAATTGAACATATAATGGGGTACCTAGTGATATTTTGATATATATTTTGTATAGTGATCAGATAAGGGTGATTAGCATATCCATCATCTTAAACTTTGATGGTTTATTTGTGTTGGTGATGTTCAATATCCTCTTTCTAGACATTTAAAACTATACATGTTATTGCTATCTATAGTCATCCTACAGTGGTATAGAACACTACAACTATCTAGCCATTATTTTGTATTGTTCAACAAATCTCTCTCTATTCCTCCCTTCCCCCTGTCCTTCCCAGCCTCTAGTATCCTCTGTTCTACTTTTTACTTCTATGAGATCAACTTTTTTTAGCTTCCACATATGAGTGAAAATGTGCAATGTTTAACTTTCTATTCCTGGCTTATCTTACTTAACATAATGTCTTACAGTTCAATCCATGTTGCTGCAAATGACTGAATTTTATTTTGTGATGTATATGCACCACATTTTCTTTATTTGTTCATCTGTTGTTGAACATCTATGCTGAGTCCACATCTTGGCTATTCTGAATAGTGCTGCAGTAAACATGAGGGTTCAGATGTGTCTCTGATATAATAATTTCCTTTTTTTGGATAAATTCCCAGTAGTAGGATTGTTGGATCATATGGTAGTCCTATTTGCAGTTTTTCTTTTTTTTTTTTTTTTTGAGGAACTTTCATACTGTTCTCCAAAGTGGCTGTAATATTCTACATTCCCATCAACAGTGGATAAGAGTTCCCTTTTCTCCCCATCCTTGCCAGCATTTGCTGTTTATCATCTTGTTGGTGATAGCCATCTTAACTGAAGTAAGACAATACCTCATTGCTGTTTTCATTTACATTTCCCTGATAATTAGTGAGGTTGAGCATGTTTTCTTCATATACCTGTTGGCCATTTGTATATCTTCTTTTGAGGAATGTCTGTTCAGATCATTTGTCCATTCTTTAATCAGATTGTTTTCTTTATTATCTAGATATTTCAGTTCCTTGTATATTTTAGATATTAATCTATTAATCTCCTGTCAAGTGAATAGTCCAAAAATACTGTCTCCATTCTGCAGATTCTCTTTTCACTCTGTTGATTGCTTCTTTTGTTGTGCAGAAGCTTTTTAGATATTAATCTCCAGTCAAATGAGTAGTTTGCAAATATTTTCTCCATTCTGCAGGTTCTCTTTTCACTCTGTTGATTGTTTCCTTTGTTGTACAGAAGCTTTTTAGTTTAATATAATCTCATTTGTCTTTGCTTTTGTTGCCTATGCTTTGGAGGTGTTATTCATAAAATCTTTTCCAAGTCCAGTGTCCTAGGCTTTTTGAAATATAAGATAAGACCATGTCATCTGCAAACAGAGACTATTTGACTTGCTCTTTTTCAATATGAATGCCATTTTTTTTCCTTCTTGCCAGATTATTCTAGTTAGGACTTCTAGTACTATGCTGAATATAAATGGTTAATGTGGGTATCCTTATCTTATTCCAGTTCTTAGACAAAAGGCTTTCAGTTTTTTTCTCCATTCAGTATAATGTTAGCTAAGGGTTTGTCATATATGTACTTTATGATGTTGAGGAACTTTCCTTCTGTACCTAATTTATTAAGAGTTTTAACTATTAAGTGAGATTAAATCTTATCAAAAGCTTTTTCTGAATCTATTGAATTGATATGATCATATCAATTTTGTCCTTCATTCTATTGATGTAAGGTATAGCACTTATTAATTTGCATATTTTGAACTATCTTTGCATTCCTAGGATAAATCTCACTTGACTGTGGTATATTATTGTTTTGATGTGTTGTTGGTTTCGGTTTGTTGGCATTTTGTTTAAGATTTTTGCACCTGTGTTCATCAGGAATGTTGAATTGTGGTTTTCCTTTTCGTTGCTGTGTCTTTGTCTGGTTTTGGTATCAGGGTTATGTTGGCCTCATAAAATGAGTTATGAAAAATTCCCTCTGCTTTAAATTTTGGAATAGTTTGAGAACAATTGGTATTAATTGTTATTCAAAGGAATGCTACTTTACAACTTCTACTCATCAATTCAGCATCATTATCTGGCACATTTCCTTTTAGCATGATCAGGTGAACTAGTGAGAGTTTACCTTGGGTTAGAGTAGAGCTACTTGGCTTACCAGAGTTTTAGAAGTAATCATTCTGGATTTATTTCTGCTCAGCTGCATTCATTTTTAACTCCAAATCTGGCCTGTGTTTCTCTTTTGTTCTTCTCCTCCTCATATTACCGCCAGATGGTTTCTGAGGTCAAGTTATCCTAGCCTCAGAGGCAGTTTTTCTTACGCTATTTGCAGTGTTGATTTTGACTTATTTAGAGGTATCCCCTGAGTCTTTTGTGGACTTCACATACTCTCATTCCTCCTTATTTTACATAAAATGTCTTAGGAAGAGTCTTTACAGATCTTTTGTGTTACTTTAAGATGTACTGGTTCATTGCTTTGTCCCTCACTTTGGCCCACATTTTATTGAAACCAGTAGATTGTGTGTGTGTTCCCATAATTATTTATTTGTTTTGCCACTCATTTCTGAACTTGCAGATACTACATTCTTTAAATTTTAAACTGTTTTTGGTACTATTGGTAGATTCCAAGGAAGAGTGTAGAATAAATATGTCTTTAATATGATATATTTTCCTTAAATTCAAAACCCAAACAATTTCGTAAAGATAGGGCTAAATGTAAGGCCCAGCTTGTTTCTTTTTCAATGTAAACCTGGAGGATAGTCCTTTGATGTGGTATAATAGGAGAAGCTAGCTGCAAAGTGGCCAAACCAAATAGCAGAACAAGGAAAAGAGTGCATGCACTATAAACTTCTTTCCAAAAAAACATTTGTAGAGGACTCCCTTTCTCTCATGTTATTTGTATCATGAAGTGACACCTTGCATTCCAGTTTTTATCCTCCAGAGTCTTATAGCATTTTGAATACAAAAACATTATGTGAGCTTTCACTATACCTGACCCTCTCTATAAAACTCAGACACTGGTTCACATTGAGAGTGGAATATGAGCCAGAGGACAAACTCAGGCAAGAGTAACCTCCAACAAAAGAAGCATTTTTACAATATATGATCATGTTGAGGTCTTCTTAAGATGTTTCTCTGTCTTGTCATTATGGCAACCTGATGCTCCATGGGACTCAATATATTCCTGACTATGTTTGTATAGAGTTGATCATTTCTATTCAAAGAACATTATTGGGTGGAATTAAAATTTTAGTCAGAATTTGTGTAATACTTACTGTATATACTCCAGTACTCTTCAACTCTAAGATATATGCTATCTCGGATGGGCACGGTGGCTCATGCCTGTAATCCTAGCACTTTGGGAGGCTGAGGTGGGTGGATCACGAGGTCAGGAGATTGAGATCATCCTGGCTAACACGGTGAAACCCTGTCTCTACTAAAAATACAAAAAATTCGCCGGGCATGGTGGTGGGCGCCTGTAGTCCTAGCCACTCAGGAGGCTGAGGCAGGAGAATGGCATAACCCCGGGAGATGGAGCTTGCAGTGAGCCAAGATCATACCACTGCACTCCAGCCTGGGTGACAGAGTGAGACTCTGTCTCAAAAAAAAAAAAAAGTGTGTAGTATCTCCCCACTCTCTCTCTCCCTCTTGCTCTGGCCATGTGAAGTGTCTTACTTCCCCTTTGGCTCCTGCCATTATTGTAAGTTCTCAGGCCTCCCCAGAAGTAGATGCTGCCGTGCTTCCTGTGCAGCCTGCAGGACTGTGAGCCAATTTAACCTCTCTCTCTCTTTTTTTTTTTTTTATAAATTACCCAGTCTCACGTATTTATAGCAGTGCAAGAACTGACTAATACAGAAAATTAGTACCAAAGAATGGGGCATTGCTATAAATATACCTGAAAAATGTGGAAGCAACTTTGGAACTGGGTAACGGGTAGAGGCTGGAAGAGTGTGGAGGGCTAAGAAGACAGGAAGGTGAGGAAAAGTTAGCAACTTCCTAGAGACTTGTTAAATTGTTGTGACTGAAATGCTGATAATAATATAGACAGTGAAGGCCAGGCTGATAAGGTCTCAGATGGAAATGAGGAACTTATTGGGAATTGGAGCAAAGGTCACTTTTGGTATGCATTAGCAAAGAGGTTAGGATTGTGCTCCTGCTCTAGGTATCTGTGGATCTTTGAACATGAGAGAAATAATTTAAAGTATCCAGAAGAAGAAATTTCTAAGCAGCAAAGTATTCAAGATGTAGCCTGGTTGCCTCTAACAACCTAAGCTAATATGCATGAGCAAAAAAATGACCTGAAACTGGAACTTACATTTAAAAGGAAAGCAGAGTGTAAAAGTTTGGAAAACGTGCAGCCCAGCCATGTGGTAGAAAAGAAAACCCATTTTCAGAGGAGGAATTTAAGCAGGCTGCACAAATTTGCATAACTAAAAGGAAGGCATTTCAGAGAGGTAGTTCCTCCCATCATAGGTCAGAGGCCTAGGACGGAAGAATGGTTTCATGGGCCAGATTCAGGGCCTTGTTGGTCTTTGCAGCCTAGGGACATTGAACATCCCAGTTGCTCCAGCTTCAGCTGTGGCTAAACAGGGCCCAGGTACAGCTTGGGCCATTGCTTCAGAGAGTGCAAGCCATTAGCCTTGGTGGCTTCCACATGGTAGCAAACCTGTGGGTGTGCAGAGTGCAAGGGTGAGGCTTGGTAGCCTCCAACCAGATTTCAGAATATGTATGGAAAAGCCTGGAAGTCCAGGCATAATCCTACAGGAAAGGTGGAGCCCTCAAGGAGAACTTCTACAAGGGAAATGTGGAGGAGAAATGTGGGATTGGATCCCCAAACAGAGTCCCCATGAAGGCACCACCTAGTGGATCTCTGAGAAGAGAGCTATCATCCTCCAGACCCCAGAATGGTAGATCCACTGGCAGCTTGCAATCCGTGCCTGGAAAAGTCATAGGTACTCAACGCCAACCCATGAGAACAATTTCATCCCTGAAAAGCCACAGGGATGAAACTGCCCAAGACCTTGGGAGCCCACCGTTTGCATCAATGTGCCCTGGATGTGAGACATAGAGTCAAAAGAGATTATTTTGGAGTTTTAAGATTTAATGACTGCCTGCTGGGTTTCAGACTTCCATGGACCCTGTGGCCCCTTTCTTTTGGTTGATTTCTCCCTTTTGGAATGGGCATATTTACCTAATGCCTCTACACCCATTGTATCTTGGAAGTAGCTAATGTGTTTTTTATTTTACAGACTCATAGGTGAAAGGGACTAGGCTTGTCTCTGATGCAACTTTGGATTTTGGAACTTTGAGTTAATGCTGGAATGTGTTAAGCCTTTGGGAACTGTTGGGAAGACATGACTGTATTTCAAAATATGAGAAGGACATGATATTTGGGAGGGGCCAGGGAAGAATGATACATGGTTTGGATCTGTGTCTGTGCCCAAATCTCGTGTTGAATTATAATCTTCAGTGTTGGAGGTGGGGCCTGGTGGAAGGTGATTAGATGATGAGGGTGAATTTTTCCCTTTAGTTCCATTCTCATAATAGAATTACAGTGAGATCTGATTGTTTAAAAGTGTGTAGTACATCCCCATTCTCTTTCCCTCCTGCTCTGGCCATGTGAAGTGCCTCACTTCCACTTCGCCTTCCATCATGACTGTAATTTCCCTGAGGCCTCCCCAGAAACAAATGCCACCATGCTTCCTGTCCAGTCTATGGAACCATGAGCCAATTAAACCTCTTTTTTAAGAAAATCAATTACTCAGTCTCAGGTATTTCTTTATAGCAGTGCAAGAACAGACTAATGCATATGTCTTTCTCAGGACTCACATAACTGGTAAAATTTGAAAGTAATCCTATTCTATGATGACTAAGATCTTGAGTTTGTAGTCACATGGCTCTGGAATCAAACCTTGTTCTTACTTTTTACTGGGTTTGTGATATTGGGCACGACATTTCTCTGGGCCTTTCTTTCCTGGGCTATAACTTGAAGATAATAGCAGCACCTACCTGTAGGGATTTGTAAGGATGCAATGGGATAAGTTATTAATATGTATAGCAATTAGCACAATGGCTGGCATGTAGTAAGCATTCAGTAAGTGCTATCTACAAGGACTGTAAGTAATTTATTTATTTCTCTATCGAATGCAGGAGGTTATATCAGAGGAGGGAATTCTTGCAAATCAGTCTGACAGTCAAAGTTTAGTAAAATTGGGATCTAGTGATGGTGGTGAAAGAAAAATAAAATGGGAAGAGTTTTGCTTATAAATTCTTTTGAAAAAATAACTCCCAAAATCCCAATATAACTTTCATGGGCTCTTTAAGAAAATAATACCAAACAGTCAGACTATATCTCATGTGATACAATTCCTTTTGAGGAATTTGATTCTGAAAGGTAAACACCAGGAGACTGTAATTGGTAAGTGGAAATAGTTGAGCAGAAGCTCATGAGATTTACCAGTCTTGGCAAAGAGTACAGTAAAGTATTGAAAATTTGGCCTTTGGAATCAGATGCCAGTATTCTCTAATAGTTGTGTAACCTTTGCCTATTTCCTCATCTTTAAAATAGAGGTTAAATTGTTGCATAACTCACAGAGTTGTTGGATGAGTAAATAAGGTCATTAGGCAAATCAAAACCACAATGAGATACCATCTCACACCAGTTAGAATAGCAATCATTAAAAAATCAGGAAACAACAGGTGTTGGAGAGGATGTGGAGAAATAGGAATACTTTTACACTGTTGGTGGGACTGTAAACTAATTCAACCAGTGTGGAAGACAGTGTGGCAAGTCCTCAAGGATCTAGAACTAGAAATACTATTTGACCCACCCATCCTATTACTGGGTATATACCCAAAGGATTATAAATCATGCTGCTATAAAGACACATGCACACATATGTTTATTGCAGCACTATTCATAATAGCAAGGACTTGGAATCAACCCAAATATCCATCAGTGACAGACTGGATTAAGAAAATGTGGCACATATACACCATGGAATACTATGCAGCCACAAAAAAGGATGAGTTTGTGTCCTTTGTAGGGACATGGATGCAGCTGGAAACCATCATTCTCAGCAAACTATGGCAAGAACAGAAAACCAAATACTGCATGTTCTCACTCATAGGTGGGAATTGAACAATGAGATCACCTGGACACAGGAAGGGGAACATTACACACTGGGGCCTATTGTGGGGAGGGGACAGCGGGGAGGGATAGCATTAGGAGATATATCTAGTGTAAATGACGAGTTAATGGGTACAGCACACCAACATGGCACAAGTATACATATGTAACAAACCTGCACGTTGTGCACATGTACCCCAGAACTTAAAGTATAATAATAAAAAAAAAATTAAAAAGAAAGGAAAACATAGGGTCATTAGTGGAGGCTCTCAGTACAGTGTCTGGTCCATAAGAAAGATTCAGCCAATGTTAATTATGGTTGGAAACTGCCATACTTTGACTTCTGTCTTCCAAACTCTTTTAAGAGGATGAAAGTTGAGAAACTCTTTCACTAGTTCTAGAATTTCTGTGTATTTATAGATAATCTCACTTGAGCTCCTGTAAAGCAGATCATTACTTTCAACTAATAAAATTCACCTTGTATGAATCCACATTTGGTGCTCTTCTCCAGAAACTCTGCTAACTTTTCCAGAAATGCCTTAGATAGAAGAAATTTCCTGATTTTGTGAGCTTCTTACTTGAATAATTTCTCTTTCTTTTTAAGCCTATAAACAAGGCAAGTCTCCTATTGTTACCTGAGCTTCTAAGGTAACAAGAAAAAGTGTATTTGTGTAAAGAGGTGGTTAATGCCCTGCCACTAATAAAATGCTCCAGATGTAATTACAGAGGAGGATGCAGTATTTTAAAGGAAAATTGAAAAGTAGATTTTTTTTTGAGACAGCATCTCATTCTGTTGCTCAATCAGGAGTGCAGTGGTGGTCATAGCTCCCTGCAGCCTTGAACTCCCAGTCTCAAGTGATTCTCCCACCTCAGCTTCCTGAGTAGCTGGAACTACGAGTGCATGCCACCAAACCTGGTTAATAGTTTTAAGTTTTGTAGATACAGGGTCTCACTATGTTGCCCAGGCTGGTCTCGAACTCATGGCCTCAAGTGAGCTTCCTGCCTCAGTTTCCCAAAGTGCTAGGATATTGGTGTGAGCCACCACACCCAACTAATTCTTGTAGTTCTAAAATTTCTTGAACAGATGTTGGTTTTCTTTGAATACAAGTTGATATACCTTTGCTATCTATATCAGTGAAGACCCTGTGAAGTAGATGTGAAGGTGTTCTAGATATTATTTACCATGAGTCGGGTACTTATAAGGTGATATAGATATTTATAAACATCTCTAAGCTAGAGACATTTATTTCTTCTGATAGCCCCATGAGATTGATTTTTGAATCTTTATTTTATAGTTAAGGACATTGCAGCTCAGAAAGGTGAAGTAACTGGCCCGAGATCAGTTTCCGGTGAGAGGTACAGTATGGATACAAACACATCTTTCTTATTAGATACTCTGTGCTTTTTTTTGCAATACCATAAGGCTTTCTAGTCAAGTAGACTAAATACATGGATTAAGCTATAATGCACGGTCTTGCCTTTGATATATTTTTTTTTTAGATTCCACTTAACCACTCATATATGCTAGTTCTTTTCCCTCCATTGATGGAAAATATTATCTCCAGAGTAGCACACTGATACTTGCTGATGACCACAAAAAGAAAACTTGTTCTTTAGTTTCATATCACAAAAAATAATGAGCACCATCTCCAGCCCCATTATCCAATTTACCTTTGTTGTTTTACCACGAAATATTCTGTATAAATACTTATTTAGTGAAGCAATACCTTCAATTTTAACTGAAGTACCACTTTTATTTATTCATGTTGACAAAACATCTTCTGTAACTGGGTAAAAGAGTTTAGGGCTCTGAACCTTTAAATTTCTTCTACCCTTTGTGATGTGGCTAAATGGAGCTGAATATTTCCTAGATGCCATGAGCTGGTAAAACAGGATGTTTACAGTTATACTGAGACATACAGAAGTAAACTTCATACAATTTTCTACAACTTAAGTATACTTTCATGATGTCCTTATGGAAATTTGATTGCATCATTTATAAGGCTATAATACTAGGTTTACCAAAATACTAAGGGCCATGAAATTCAAGGTAGACATTTTCTATCGGAAGCCTTGTACAATCATATTTGTACTTCAAGGACTTAGTCTGAGACCCCATGCTATTCTTCCACAAAATACAGAGAATCCTGGGCAACATCCCTGTGATACAAACACAGATTGCAGACTTTTTCTCTTATTTGTTACTGTTCACCTCCACAAATACAAAGCCTTGACAAACATAACGTGATTATTTCAAATTCTCTTCACAAATAGTTTAGACCTTTGCATTGCCTGGCAGCCTGGTAAACTGCTCCTAGATTAGCCAACAAAGAAGATAAAAAGAAAGAAAGAAAGGGGGGAAAAAAAAACAGAGAGGAAAGGCCTGAAGTGCAGTGGCTCAGAGCTTCAATTCTCTGCAGTTTTGCTTTCAGTGTTCATAAAGGTTGGCTCACTCGACTCATCTTTCACTAAGAGAATTAACTTATTGAACCAAAAGATTAGGTTCGGATTTTTTTTCCACTGAGAAGCTCATTAGAGCTTCTGAATATGCCTCTCTTGAGTAGACTCAGTTTAAATTTTTCTGTTAACAAAGACACTTCATCAGTCTTGGCCACCTTTTGAACTCATTCAGTTCAAAACTTCCTCAGTTCAAAAGTACACAGAAGCTGATAATTAGAAATGCACGTTTTTTTTTTTTTGCACTTTCCAGGCATATTTCAGGTCTTTGTTTTCTATTTTTTTAATCATCATTGCCTTAACATTTTCTTTTTCACTTTTATTTTGTTTCCTCTGCATTTTTTACATCTCTGCTCACCAAATTTTATTAAGATTCGATAACATGTTGGTGGGGCTTAATGAAACACTGTGCAAAATCTATGGTCTTGTGTAAAATGTAAAGACAGAACTAGTCTGTCACAAGAAAGAGATGGAAAATTTTGCAAACCCTAGGATACCTGGTCTTCCTACAATGATCACAAAAGCTAGAGACAATATTTATTTTTGTTCCTACAGGGGTCACAATGCAGTGCTTTGTAATTCTTTCATATCTGGTCAATGCTTCCTTATTCTCCAACCTTCTACTATGTAGATACTCCTTATTTTTAATGTTACCTTTGAACTCCTACCATGAAATGCAGTGAGCACCATAAGATAGACTGAGAAATAAAGTATAGAAATTGTTGCCTCAATTCCTTTTTTTATTTTGTAAATCACATCAGTCAGAGGAGCACGTTGGTTTTACCTTTATAGTATGTCCTAAATCTGACCACCATTTTTGCTACTTATCTGCCTGCATTGGTAATCTAAGCCATCAGCTGTTTTTGCCTATACTACTGAATGTTTTGAATATCTAAATGATTTCCCTTCTTTCATTCCTATTTCCACCCCCATCTAACCAGAGTAAGCTTTTAAAATATAAACTAAATCATATTACTTCTTTGCTTAAAATTCCCCAATTGCTTCTCATTGAACTTGGGTTAAATCCATTCACCTCCACAATTATTCTTGAGGGATCTGTCTCTTGCCTACCACATTGACCATATTTCTTGTATTCTTGAGGGATCTGTCTCTTGCCTACCACATTGACTGTATTTCCAACCACACTGTGACTTCTGTGCTTCAGCCACACTGGCCTCTTTTCTCTAAACATGACATGCTTACCATTGTGGTTCCCTGTGGCTATAATTGTTCTTCCTGCCAGGGTTTGCTTGGCAGGCTTCCTCTCATTCAGTTCTTCACTTCTTAGAGAGCTTGTCTTAGTTACCTAATCTAAATAAGCTCTTCCTTGTTCCCATCTCTGTTGATTTTCCTTATTCTATTATCATTAATTTTCTTTATAACACTTACCTTCATCTGAAATTATGTATTAATTTATTTCCTTGTTTACTGTTTGCCATATTAAAAAAACAGAATTGTAGGTTTATTCAAGCATTGTACTCATTTGTCTTGTTGATTGCAGTATCCTGTGTCCTGAAAACAGTGCCTGGTACATTGTGCATGCACAATAAACGTTTCTTGAATGAATGAATATCCAAAGAGAGTCATGCATTGAGAACAAAAGAAGATATGTGGCATCTCCTACTTAGATCATGAGATCTTTATAAGTTAGCCACAGCAGAAAGATATGTTTCAAACAAATCTATGTTATGAACATAAAGATATTTAAATAACTCATCTTCATGTCATTTCAGTATCCAAGAATTTACTGCAGCTTTTCTGCTGCTCAGTGAAATGATTCCCGGAGGCTAAATGTGTAACACATTAAAATAAACATTTTTTAAAAACACCTTGGATGTGTGTGTGACAAAAACCACACAGGGCATCTATTTTTAGAGTAATATGTCATGTGACGCTTAATTATTATCTCTGCTTATGCCAGAGAACAAGAAATGTGTCATGACATTCTTCTGGGTGTTTCCCCTAGGATTTCTTGTCTAAGCTGTAACTCAATTTGGCTTGCACAGCTTAATATGAAATATAAAATAATTGGTGGTTCTATACTTATGAGTCATTCAGGAAAATCAAATGGTAGAAAAGTTGGGGAGAGAAAGAGGAGAACTGAGGTAGAAAAGCTGAATGGTAATAAGTCAGTCACCTAGGAGGGTGCCTGAAATTTTTTTGCCCACTTGAAAATTTTAAATGTCTAATTTTCTTCTATATGCCAAACAGATACTCTATAGTTGTTTGAAAAAGCCTATTTTGCTAACTGAGGCAGACAAAATCAATGATATAAACTATTTCTGGATTATTGGTTAAGAGTATTATAAAGATTTTGTAAGTTATAAAGAATTATCATACTGGTCAAAGTTAATTTCCACACCTTGAAAGTCAAGTGATGATTTCTCAGTTTTCAAATGGGGAAACTGAGTCTCAGACAGATAAAGAGATTTGCTTAAATTCAGCATGTAAGAGCCAAGGTGGAATGTGTAAAACACTTAGTTATGTCTGTATGTTTATAGCTTATTGTCATTTCTCTTTGATCTCACTTATTAATAAAAGGTCTGGATTAGAGGCATCTGTTGGAAGAAGTAATAGGATTTCAATTAGACCGTATTAGTCTGTTCTCACAATGCTATAAAGAACTGCCAAAACCTAGGTAATTTATAGAGGAAAGAAGTTTAATTGACTCACAGTTCTGCATCACTGAGGGTGGGGGAGTTCAGGAAACTTACAATCATGGCAGAAGGGGAAGCAAACATGTCCTTCTTCACATGATGGTTGGAAGGGGAAGAATGAGAACCAAGCGAAGGGGGAAGCCCCCTTATAAAAACATCAGATCTCATGAGAACTTGCTCACTATCATGAGAATAGCATGGAGGAACTGCCTTCATGGTTCAATTCCCTCCCACCGGGCCCCTCCCATGACACATGGGGATTATGAGAACTACAATTCAGGATAAGACTTGGGTGGGGATGCAGCCAAACCATATCATTCTACCACTGGTCTTTCTCAAATCTCATGTCCTCACATTTCAAAACGCAATCATGCCCTTCTAAATGTGCCCCAAAGTCTTAATTCATTCTGGTATTAACCCCAAAGTCTCATCTGAGACAAGGCAAGTCCCTTTTGCCTATGAGCCTGTAAATTCAAAATCAAGTCAGCTACTTCCAAGATACAATGGGGGCACAGGGATTAGGTAAATGTTTCCATTCCAAATGGGAGAAATTAGCCAAAACAAAGGGGCTACATGTTCCATGCAAGTCCAAAATCCAACAAGGCAGTCATTAAATCTTAAACTTCCACAATGATCTCCTTTGACTGCATGTCTTTGACTCCAGGTCACGCTGATGCAAGAAGTGGACTCCCATGACCTTGTGCAGCTCCACCCCTGTGGCTTTGCAGGGTACAGCCCCCCTCCTGGCTGCTTTCATAGGTGGTGTTGAGTGTCTGCGGCTTTTCCAGGCACAGAGTGCAAGCTGTTGGTGGATCTAGCATTCTAGTGTCTGGAGGATGGTGGTCCTCTTCTAACAGCTCTACCAGGCAGTGACCCAGTGGGGACTCTGTGTGTGGGGGGGTCCAATCCCACATTTCCCTTCTACACTGCCCTAGAAGAGATTTTCCATGAGGACTCTGCCCCTGCAGCAGACTTCTGCCTGGACATCCAGACATTTTCATACATCCGCTGAAATCTAGGCAGAGGTTCCCAAACCTCAATTCTTGACTTCTGTTCATGTGCAGGCTCAACACCATGTGGAAGCTGCCAGGACTTGGGGCTTGCACCTTCCAAAGTCACAGCCTGAGCTATACCTTTATCTCTTTTACCCACAACTGGAGAGGCTGGGATGCAGGGCACCAAGTCCTGAAACTACAGAAAGAAGCAAGGCCCTGGGCCTGGCCCAGGAAACCACTTTTTCCTCCTAGGCCTCGGCCTGTAGTGGGAGGGGCTGCTGTGAAGGTCTCTGACATGCCCCGGAGACTTTACTTTGTCTTGCTGATTAACATTTGGCTCCTTCTCTATCGCATCACCAGGCTGCACACTTTCCAAAGTTTTACACTCTGTCACCTCTTGAATGCTTTGCTGCTTAGAAATTTCTTCTGCCAGATACCCTAAATTATTTCTCTCAAATTCAAAGTTCCACAGATCTCCAGGGCAGGGGGAATATGCCACCAGTCTCTTTGCATAGCAAGAGTTACCATTATTCCAGTTCCCAACAAGTTCCTCATCTCCATTTGTGATACCTCAGCCTGGACTTCGTTGTTCATATCACTATCAGCATTTTGGTCAAAGCCATTCAACAAGTCTCTAGGAAGTTCCAAACTTTTCCACATTTTCCTGTCTTCTGAGCCCACCCACATCTCTAGGAAGTTTCAAACTTTCCCACATTTTTCTGTCTTCATCTGAACCCTCCAAACTGTCCCAACCTCTGCCTGTTAGCCAGTTCCAAAGTTGCTTCCACACTTTCAGGTATCTTTATAGCAGTGCCCCACTCTCTGTGGTACCAATTTACTGCGCAAGTCTGTTCTCACACTGCTGTAAAGAACTGCCTGCGATTGGACAATTTCTAAAGGAAAGAGGTTCAGTTGACTCACAGTTCCACATGACGGGGGAAGCCTCAGGAAACTTACAATCATGGCAGAAGGAAAAGCAAACATGTCCTTCTTCACATGATGGTTGGAAGGAGAAAAATGAGAGCTGAGCACAGGGGGAAGCCTCTTATAAAACCACCAGATCTCATGAGAACTTGCTCACTATCATGAGAATAGTATGGGAGAATCCACCCCCAGTGATCAATTACCTCCCACTGGGCCTCTCTCATGACTTATGGGGATTATGGGAACTACAATTCAAGATTAGATTTGGGTAAGGACACAACCAAACCATATCATAGGCTTTGTATTAAATATGATGCCAGTAAACCTATTCTTTCCATAAGCCCTAATATTTTTTAAATCAATATTAAGAAACAATAATGGCTTAGAGCTATACATTCATGTAGTAGAACATTAGTGTTGGAAGGGACTTTTGAGATTTTATTTAACCTCTAATACACAACAGAAGCATCTTCTAGAGTATTTCTATGAGATGGTGGTCCTGGATAGTCCATTTATAGTGTCCACCATTTATTCCCTCTTAACAACTTCCTTCATATAAGTTGCAGTGTTTGCTATCTTGTGACCCTAATGTTCTGATCACAGCTGAGAGGATTATGGCTGGGTAGCTGCTACAAAGGCAACTATTTGGAGAAATAAATTTGTAAGATGGCCTGGTGAGAGGAACTTAAGAGTGATGCACTGTATTTGATGTTGACAGGACAATTAAATAAGATTATCTAGTCTGGGTGTGGTGGTTCATGCCTGTAGTCCCAGCACTTTGGGAGGCTAAAGTGGTTGGATTGCTTGAGCTCAGTAGTTCAAGACTAGCCTGGGTAACATGGGGAAGCCCTGTCTCTACAACAAATACAATAATTAGCAGAGTGTGGTGACATGCACCTATGGTCCCAGCTACTCAAGAGGCTGAGGTCGGAAGATCACTTGAACCTGGGATGTCAAGGCTGCAGTGAGCCTGCACTCCAGCCTGGGTGGCAGAGTGAGACCCTGTCTCAAGAAACAATAAAGATTATCTAGCAGGGCATTTTAAAGTAAGTCATAGAGAAAAATCAGCAGATAGCAGAGATGTCAGAAGACAAAACACCATAGGAAAAAAAAAAAAAAAAAAAAAAACTAGTGTGGAGAAGTCATGGGGCAGGAAAAGCCTAGAATAGGAGTAGCCATGAGAAGCAAAGACGTCAGTTGCTTGTGGGGCAGTTAAATTATTTAGAGCAGAAAAGAGAAGTGAGATCTCAAGCGTAGTTGATGCCATTGAGTCAAGACAGCAGTTCTTTGATGACCAAAGATGCTATTGAATTATGGACATCCATCCATACATTTCCATTTCTTCTTTAAATTCATGTATGAGATTTCTGATATTTCCTTTTTTACTAATAAATTTCCAGGGTAAGTAAGGTAAGTTAGGTAACTGGACAATGCCTCTTTTCTGTGGCAAGTTCTAAGAGACTATTTAATTTGATTGGATTTTCACTAATTTTCATCAGCCTATTTTCTTCTGAGACAGCTTGTTGAAACATTTTATTTATGTTAAACCTAAACTTAATTCCTTATAATTTGTTAGTCCTAGTCTAGGAATCTAGAGAAACACCAATTAAGTCTACATCCTTATTTTAATGGCGATCTGTTAACTATAGGAACGTAAGTATCACATCTTAGATACCCTTAACAACCCTAAACCAGCCAAGTATTTATGTCAATTAAAATATTATTTCCAGTTTCTCCAGTAATATTATATAATATCGTTTCTATAACTTTCAACTTAATTGTCAATGTCTGCTCCTCCTTTTATTTGTCAACACTCTATTTAAAGGCTTAATTCAGAGCCAGACATAAACCTTAACTTCCCTTGATATAGACAGTACACTTCTATTAATTTAGCCTAAGATTTCATTAACCATCAGTTTCATCATCATCTTCTGACTCATGGTAGCCCACCTCCAGGGCATTTAAAAGGCACTCTTGGCCTGAATTTTGTTCTTGAATAATGGGACTTTAAAGATATCAATGCTAGATTTAAATTTGTCTCTATTAAATTTAGTGTTAGTGATTTGGCTCTATCATAGCTTTTTGCTGTCTTTTCCAAATTGTGTTCTGTAGAAGATTCATGTCCACAAAGGTAGTAATTACACACACACATTTATACAACACATGCACACATACACATAGTTCCCACCATGTTATAAGTTTGATAAGTTTTAGGGTAAAGAAGGATTTAAAAAGTTATTTCTGTACAACCTTAGAGCCTAATCTCTAGCTGAGAGAAATAGTGTTGGCTGTTTCTCAAAAATTTTATTATGGAACTATTTTGTTGAATGCCTACTAATATTTACAGGAACACAAATACCCTTTTGGCCTTAAACATGCTATGAATCTTCCTGAATCATAGCCTCCTAATCCATAATATGGGGATAATATTTGTCTCATAAGGTTACTGGGAATGTTCAAGGAGATGATGTATCTGAAGCACCTCTTTTAGTGCTTGAGCCATATAAAGGGCTCAAACAATGTTTATTCTTATTACTATCTTTTAAGATTTTTATTTCACTACGTGATTTTTCTTGGTATATTTTTATATTTTGTCATCAAAATTCACAAAAATGCTTATGTACATCTTCATTTTTAAATAAAATTACCAGACCTCTTCTCTTCTAAATTATTTATTTATTCTTCATATTATGTACTTTTACGTAGAATTATCTTAGTCTCTTATTCAAATACCAAACTAAAATTCCAGTTTACCAGCTAGTTTTGATTAAGTTCAATTCAACAGCTGTTTCTTGAGAATTCTTGTCATTCACACTGACCTTGGCTTTCTTTTGCTATGCCTCATAAATCTTTCCTCTTTTCCATCCTTTTTCTCACTTCTCTCGGTGTCATCACATTGGGTCTAGGGGTTTTTAGATTTTGTTGACTGTCTCAACCCAACCTCTAAATCAGACACACAGCTTTTGCCTACTGAGCCTGTTGAGATGATGGCTGTTTATAATAAATACTCCAAATGAGAATTCAATCTCAAAATAATCTTTTCTGATATTTGCAAACGTTTTTCAGTTTAAAAATTGTTTTGTCTCTTGCTATTTTGCCTGTGGCAGAAATTGAAAGAAGAATTAAAGAAATATATGAAAATGACACCAGGATTAGGACCATATTTGTAACTTCTCTGTTTCGGTGTTCCCTTTCTTCATGCAAAATAGTAATGCCTCCCCTGTATCTCTCCACTTAGATGTCTGGGGGTAGTCCCAGGGAATACCCCAGCTGCCTCTTTCACCTGTGATGTGAAGTGACCCAGAAATGGAAAAGACAGGGAAGAATAAGAGCTGGTGGGGAAAAAGATGTGGCTAAGACAGAACATTTGTTTTAGGCATCTGTGTCAGGAATTGGAGCCCATGGGGGACAGAGCTAACACTAAAGATACTGAACAAATAGAGAGGGCAGAGAGAAAACTATGGCTTTTGCCTTTCCTGCTCTCTGTGTTCCAGCAAACCCCTATCAGTATAATTCAGCTGACATAGAAGCCTAGGACATGCAGCCCCAAGTAATCCAGAGCAAGGAAAGATGAATACATTTGAAGTCAAATAGGTTCAGGACTTAGCACAGAAGTCATTGGCAGGGTACATAGACCATGAGTCCTCAGGTTCCTCATCTATGAATTAGGAATAATAAAAGTAGTTGCTCATGATTAAGTAATACTATATACAAAAAGGTTCTGAACAGATTGTGTAACCAGTAATGGTGATACAAATAATGTAATAGAGTACCTAGAGCAGACTAAATTTTAATTTTTGTTGTGTCAGGCTATTCGTTATTTTGCAGGCTTAACTTTATTAAAATTTGTTACTTGGGAGGTGAAAACGGAATCTTTGAGGCAGAAATTGCATTTATTCTAGGAAGGATTGCCATAGTGAGCCTGGCAGATGCAAGTCATGCATGCATCTACTCATTGCTTTGGGAAGACTGAATCAGTGAAGTCATCTGAGTGTTGATGTATCACAGAAATGTTGAATCCTACTTAGTAATATAGATTGCATACATTTTAGCTTTATACCTAAAGACTTAAAGACACTCCTTTCCTAAGTCTTGATCTCGTCCACCTTTTGACTAAAATATTTGTTTGTTCTGTGGTGATATGTGGGTCTCTGCATTCAAGTCCTCAAGATTTGGAGGTAAGTCTGAACACCATCTGAAAGATGTGTTGCTTACCATCTCTCTGTATCAATTCGAAGGTTAAAACAATCAAGTAAGCTAGATAAAACTTGACGTAATACAGTGTGATGTAATACAACTAAATGTTTGGTACATCTCACTTGATTGTTTAAGACTAAGACTGGGAAATGTGCTGTCATATATGATGATTTTCTTTTTGTCTGGCCATGGAGTAAAAAACACACTGTAAATACAGATAGTGTGTGATTTCCTCTAAAGGAAATGGACATTCCCATTGTCAATCATTTTAGAGCAAGAAAGAAAGCAAGTCTGAAATCAGGATGTAGACTAACCTGCTTCTCTGTCTGAGATTTACAGAATTATGATCAGGACCCTACTATGGAGGGATGTCTGGATATTCCCACTCGTGGGGACAGAGTGGACTCCCTGTGACTTGGAACATGCCAGATCCTAAGCCTGGAGAGGGAAGTTTTGTGAAGATTGGTAGTTCTTTAAGAGTACTTATTTTTTTCTCAGGATATTAAGCTTCAAGCATTTTCAAGCTTTTAATAAATATAGCCTGGGGAATTAAGAACTGAGCCTCATTCCATGTTTTGAAGGCAGGACAGTGCAAACAGCATTTGTTTTGAAGACTTCATTTACAAAATAGCAAAGTGAGACCAGTGGGAAAGCTTGAGTTGGGTCTGAAGGTGCTAATCAATCACACCACTCTCTGTGCCAATCTGTCCCAACTAAGAAACAGTCGCAGCAGTAAGACAGGCATGAAAAGATCGACTTCATTGTTATTATATAATGGAGAATGTGTCTTGAATCAAAGGCCAAATACGCTTCTTGCTACCTTCTCTTGAATTGAACTTACATACCTAGGTAGAAGCAGAACAGCTGGACAGCAGTAAATTTCCCCTAATGACAGGAACAGAGAGAGAAGAGAGAGAGGTGTAAAGGAAGAAGGAGTTGGAAAGAAGAACATATTCAGTCTGCAAGAAGGGAAGGTCCTGAAGTAAGAGAGGAGAAAGGCAAGAATAGATTGGGCTACACATGCTTAGTTTCATCTCCTCGGTGTCAACAATAAAGGCATTCCTCCAGAGTGAGTCATGGGGGAGAAGATAAGGCCATCCTCCCAAACTGCTTTCTCTTAGGAGAGGTATGGAAGTTTGTTCTCGATGGGAACTGAAGAGTGGTGGTAATAAGCTGTCCCACTAAACGATAATGATAGTGGGCTTTCTTTCTCCTTACTATTTTGTTGGTATTTCTGAAAACTGCATCCTAAGGACTTTTAGAACTTCATAAAAGCATTCTTGGGGTAGGAGAGCCTGTTGTGTTTTCTCCTAACGCTTTGTTTGTTGGAAGAACTCAGGAAAGTGTGGCACAAATGTAGAAAGAGGGTATGTTTCAGAGAGTAAACAGAAAAAGAATTTTGACTTACAGATACTATGAAGGAAGAAAACTTTGTTCAGAGACATGAAGACAAAAATAATCTGGATATAAAATGAACATACTCTAGAGTGCCTCTATCTGCAATAAGGAGATGACAACATGCATTGCTGGTCAGAAAATTTCAGAATCACTGACTTCCGTATGGAAGCTTTTTTCAGACAGCCAATTATTCCAAACTTTGTTTTCCTCTAGATGGAATCTTGTCATCTTTGAGCAAGCCAAAAGGATCATAGGATATTTCTCCACGACCTGGTTATACACACATGGGGGAAGTGATATTTGCAGAGTGCTCAGGCTTATTACATTTCCAATTGCTATTGGTCAGTGGGAAGTGTTGTTAAATAGCTCCAGGAGGTACGACTTTCTTGAACTGGATAAAAAAGCAATAGTCAAAAGTTAGTGGTAAAAAAGAAACCACAGAAGGTGAATAGAAAAGCAGAATTTAAACAGCAGTTTAGGAGTCTGAATGACAGACCATTATAATTGGAAGCCCATTTTTTTTTAATGGTTTCTGGAGAAGGAAAAAGGCATAGTATCCATCTTTCATTCCCATCATATATATACAAACATACCTTGGAGATATTGTGGGTTTTGTTCCGGACCACCACGATAAAACAAATATCACAATAAAGTGAGTTGCACATTTTTTTTGTTTCCCAGAGCATATACGAGTTATATTTACACTATACTGTAGTCTATTAAGTGTGCAAGAACATTATGTCTAAAAAATGTACTACCTTAATTCAAAAATACTTTATTGCTAAAATGCTAATGATCACATGCAACTTCAACCTGAGTTGTAATGTTCTTGCTGGTGCAGTGTCTTGCCTCAATGTTGATGGCCACTGACTAATCAGGGTGGTGGTTGCTGAAGGTTGGTGTGGCAGTGGCAGTTTCTTAAAATAAGACAACAATGAAGTTTGCCGCATCAATTGACTCTTCCACTCATAAAAAATTTATCTTTAGCATGTGATGCTGTCTGACAGCATTTCACCCACAGTAGAATTTCTTTCAAGATTGGAGTCAGGCCTCTCAAATCCTGCCACTGCTTTATCAACTAAATTTATGGAATATTCTAAATCTTCTGCTGTCATTTCAACGATGTTCACAGCATCCTCACCAGGAGTAAATTCCATCTCAAGAAACCACTTTCTTCACTTATCTAAAAGAAGTAAGTCCTCATCTGTCAAAGTGTTATCATAAGATTGTAGCAGGCCGGGCGCGGTGGCTCAAGCCTGTAATCCCAGCACTTTGGGAGGCCGAGAGGGGCGGATCACGAGGTCAGGAGATCGAGACCATCCTGGCTAACATGGTGAAACCCCATCTCTACTAAAAAATACAAAAAACTAGCCGGGCGAGGTGGCGGGCGCCTATAGTCCCAGCTACTCGGGAGGCTGAGGCAGGAGAATGGCATAAACCCAGGAGGCGGAGCTTGCAGTGAGCTGAGATCCGGCCACTGCACTCCAGCCTAGGCGACAGAGCGAGACTCCGTCTCCAAAAAA